>NC_051160.1:138388986-138408583 GCF_013339745.2 Dermacentor silvarum | reverse complement strand
CATCCTTGTTTGGGCACGGCATCACCGACTAACATGAATAGAATTGTGAATCTGCAAAAGAAAGCGATTCGTATCGTTGCAGAGGAAGGGTACTGCGCACACTCCAAACCGCTTTTTATTAGGTTAAAAACTCTGTCCGTCAATATGATGTTACCGGAAATTATTGTTTCCGTATTCACCGCTAAAGCCACGCTTCGCTTCGTATCACAATATCAGCACTCAAAGAACGCGTACCGGATCCCAACACTCGACAATTAGAAAAGTGGTGTCTTCCCAAAACTCGAACGAATTACGGTCAACAAATGTTAAAGTATGTAATACCTCACACCCTGAACGCTAATACAACCTTAATTGATAGCCCCGCAGTGAATAAACGTGTTTTAATGGAACACATTTAATTGGTAGCAGATTTATATAATGTAGTTTACATTCGGCGTTGTGCGTTTTGTGTGGATTTGTTTGGAATGATTGTGGAGGCATTGTCTATGCATGCCACTTCTACGAGTCTTTGCGCGTGTACGTGTGAGTATAACATGTCAGTGGACAATATGGTTTAGTATTGGTATATATATATATGTAAATTTTTTACAGATGTGGATATATATATATATGTGTGTGTGTGTGTGTGTTTGTTTTTCACAGCTTGGTGCGAACTGTTTCTTTCTTCTCTTTCTTTTTTCTCCTTTTTTCTTGCGTTGGTTTTTCTCGTACGGATGTACGACATACACTGCTCTTTTGCCGCTGTTGCCGCTGTCTGTAAGGCCCCAGGCCTCGTCAAGCTGCTAAATTAGCAGCTTTTTGTCTAGGGTCCATTTTTCCTTGAGGAAAATAAAAACTGTTTCTGATTCTGATTTCTGATTCTGAAAAGAGGGCGCACATGTGTATGATCTGCAGTTGCACGTGATTGCGACATTCGGTATCAGTCACATCTCTCATGTACTGCATTATAATTGCGTCTACTTTTTATTGAAATCGTAATAGCTGTTATCTTCTTCGAACCGAACAAATGAATTAAAAAAAGATGTGTCGGCTCGCTGAAGTCCGGTTTCGCAGTTGGTTCCGGCACTTGTGAATACATGGCATTTGGTGCTGAACTTCAGTTGACTAGTGAAGAAGCCATGCAAGTACCAGTTCAACGTGTGTTCGCAAAGGCGATAGAAGAGGGCAGCCATGAGATTGCAGTCAAGATTATTTTGGTGGCGCTGGCTGCACTGGTAGGCATCAGTTATTATACAGGGTGCGCAACTACCATCCACAAAGATTTTAAAAATGCAAATACCACGTAGCTGGACGGCACCAAGGTAATGTTGTTTGCTTCGCTTCGGAGATCGGAGATGCTGAGATTATTTTTGCAATAGTCTTAATTAAATAATGTACTTCTCAAATTAGATGAAAAGTGTCAATAGGAAAATTGTCGGGCACCATGAAAAAATTTGGAGGACGCTTAAGCTTCGTCCTCTAAGAGTGGAACGCGATAGCATTTAATGATCCCTGACTGTTTGTCAGGCTTCCCGGCAACTGCAGCTTTCTTTTTTCTGCACCTTCACCTCGGCGCGCCGCTGCCGTAGGGAGCCTACATGCAAGCGCTTGCGTGTAGGCGCCCTACGCTGCCGAGGAGGCGAGCGCCATCTGGATGCTGTTTTTCCAACGAACACCGACCGGGGCGCGCCGCTGTATGAGTGGTAGAAATGCTGGAAAAGGGGTTTGTGTTTGCGTTTCCGCCTAACAGAATTGTGTTTTCTCGCATACTGAAATTACAGTCCGACGGTATTATACCTGTAGGTTGTGGTTAAGTCGTACTTTACGCTTTTCTGACGCATTTACTTTGAGAAATACAATTAGTTCACCAGCGTCCCTGCGCCACGCGAAGGGCCTGCGTGGTCGGTTTCGTTCGGGATGATTTCCTTGGCCGCGGACGCCGAGACCGACGCCGACGCCGGATTTTCTGCGATTTTCTCTCGTGTTAAAACTCCCGATACAGCTTTCTGTTGCTCAATACCTACTACATAAAAGCGTTTTTATGTAAGCCCGCGAAAGAAGCCCGCGAATACACGCGAAATTGCCGTGCGACTGGCCGCTCGAGGCACATTGCGTGTAGTCGCGGGCTTCTTTCACGCATTGTGCCACTTGCTCATCTCCACGTAGGCCGGTGTCGCTACCAATCTTATCAAACTTAATCCGACCAGTATGAAACTTATAAGCCCTTATCTGCCGTTATCAACCCTTATGGGTCGTTATGAAACTTATCGCCATCGATCCAATCCTGATCAACTTTGATATATCTTCATCCACTCTTCTTGGTCATTCTCAACCTTATCGGGCTTGATCCCACCCTTGTCAACCCCTGTCGGTCTTTATCAACTTTATCAGAATTGCTCCGGTCCATTAAAAGCCCTTATTCCTCTCTCGCATCTTAACCATCCGCGTCGAACTTTTATCAAACGTGACGAGACCCATATACCCCTCATCACTCCTCATCATCCTTGTGAACTCATTGGTTATCTCTCTGTGTGGCGCGACGTGAAGGCATGAGTATGAGAAGGAATGCCCCAGCGGAAGGCGCATCACGCGACAACCAAAACGCATCGGGGATGTGGTGTGCTTGGCATTAAATATTCGCAAAATTTGAATTTTCCTAATGTCTACAATGCTAAAAGACGGGTCTACATGTTGTCCCAGAGATGGCTTTTAATCCACCATCACCACATTAATTATTTAATCCGCCATCACCAAGTAATAGCCGCGTCTTTCAGCAATTTCACTACACTTTGAGAGTAGAAATTTACCCAATGAACTTCTAATCCCTAACACAACCCAGCGTGACCTGCCCGCCTGCGCACCGTCACACCAACATAAGCGTCACCAACGGTGGTTGAAATTCCTTTTGCTTCGATGACGCTGGATCCGAGAACACGAGTGTCGTGAAAAGAACGTCTTCATAAAAACGCCTCTGGCAAGAGTTAACAGAGAGTTCTGGCGGCGAGTGCAGATTTAAGCAGAAGACTTGACCTGTCTCCGTAAGCGGCAGAGGGAAGTTTCGTCAATGGTTTATCGAAGCGCCTCTGAAAACTCTGATTTGTGTGCAACGATGTATATTGTCACGTAGTAGTGACGGTGAAGGAAACAGTCGCAAAACTGTGAATGACGAAACGGACTTTTCATTGGGCGAACCTGTGCACACAAAAGCAAGTTACACTCGAAGCACAACGATAGCGGCGAACACAGTCGGCGATAGTCGAAATCTGATCAGCGGCGAAACGCGTCGGATTTTATACATGAGTCATCGAATGTTCCAGAGTAATCCGTGGTGCCTGCGTGTCGTCCAGAAAGTGCTAGAGAATTCGCGTCGCTGATACAATCAGATTACATAAGCGTCGGTGACAATATGAACCAAGAATAACGACATTTTCTTACATTTGTACGTCTCGGTTCCAAATTATATGACAGATAAAATGTTCGACACATCTTGAAAATTTCGCCTTGGAGGGTTCAATGTCATCATACGAGAAATAATATACTGCAGCGTCAGCCGAGAAACTCAACATTTCTAGAGAACCTCGCTTAACCAAAATATTTTAGGGCTAAGTTAGCGTTTGTCCGGGTTGGATTATTTTCCATAAAAATATGCATTATCTGCTTAAAATGCAATAATGCATTGTGATTTTTAGTACTTTTTACTGCATGCCAGGAATGTAACTGTAGAGTGGAAATGGTGGTTTTAAATTTCAAGTTTTATTTACGACAGTCTTTAGATAAGCTGCTATCCTTTATTTATTGAAAGCATTTGCTTGGTCAGTACCAATATTTATGTTGTAGTAATATGCCACGTTGATAAGAGTCTAGAGGTAGATAAGATGTAAAACCAATTTACGATTTCTTTTAAATTTCCCTCTATGGTTTCAACTGTTGAAATACTTTTGTAGTGAGACTGGCGAATAACATCCTTAAATGTTCTTGACATCTGCATAACAACCGTACAGTCCCTCTGAAGATCATAAATGGAACCCTCCGATCAAACATTTGAGTTGTAAATAAAACGCAAATACTGAACGAGCTGTGTTATCACACCTTCGTCAACTACTATTAGCTGCGCGCGCATTACTTTTCAGGTGGTGTATACAGACTGCAGGAGGACATAATTTATATGAGTGAAAACGGAAGCTGTGCGGTGATCAAGGTGACGACGTCATTTGGTGGTGGGTGTTCACTACTTCTAATATTTGAGAATTGCACCACTGGTCATAAAGGATGGCAGTAGCAGTTGTATGACATAAGTGGTGCACGTATCTTTTTTTTTCAGGAACGCAAGAAACATATGACCTCCGTGTGACGAATTCTTCACTTAAATCGGGACCTACAGAGAAATGCATATCTAAATTCAGTAAGCATGAAGGTGAAGGAAAGGTTATTTACGATGCGCAGTGCCAAGGTATACTGGCTAGCGATGGTGTCAATATTAAAATCTGACGAGATAGCGAAACCTTATTTCAAAAAAAATCTTCCAGTATTTTTTCTTCGTTTTCAATAAATTTAAGTGTTCAAAAATCAATAAACAGTACCATTACCACCTATAACTAATGGTGCATCACTTGACGATAGAGTGGCCATAGACGTCGCATCGCATTTCGTGCCTGACAAGATTCTTCGCTGGAGTGGATGCATGGATATTAGTGTATCAACAAGAGGAGAGCACTATGACGTCCGAATGGCTCTCGCACAGGTCGTGAAGATACGCCGTCAAGTGGATCCTTGCGAAGACCTGACGATATCGGATTACATGAGGTGCTTCGTGACAGCCACTACACGAACAGTAACACAGCGAAGTTGCAGTGAAGGAGGTTAGATACAATAAGGCAAACTTTGTGAAGTTCTCAAAGCATGATGATCGCCTGAACAACTTGGCAGCTACAACTTCTGTTGAGCCCTTCGTAATGCGAAGCATGGTGGTTTGGAAGTAGAAGAACACTTACGAACTGTGGTAAATTTCTGAAACGTACACCCAAATTCGCGAAGATGCAATGTTCACATAACATTGCCTTGCGAAAGGTGAGGATTATGTAGAAGGTAACAATTTTAAATTTTCAGAGTATGTAGAAATATGCATATGTAGATCAGCTGACCTATTTACTTAACATCTATCGTTTGACTGCTTATGGTTTGGCAGTGTTTTCATCGCTAACGTCACTGGTGCTTTCACTGGCGAATTCAACGTTTAGGACGCAGCAACAACAATTTGCGTCACTGCTTGCGTCAATGCGCACTTCTTCAAAAACCCAGATGCGCTATGCCTAGAACCTTAGTGCGGATGTGTCATACGATAAGTGATTGCACATTGTTTTATCGCTGTTATAGCAGATCGGAAGGTCACACTGAGCGCTATAATGACGTCTGGTGTTGCAGAGTATTGTCGGCCGTCTTCATCATCACAACTATGACGTACGCAGATGCACTTACCGTTCCCTCACTATCAAACCACATCCTTAAATATGTCACAGCCAACAAAGGCTCAAGAAGCGTGCCGTAACTTCTAAAAAGAGCAGAATAATGCCACCGCCCACCGCATCACTTACGATGGCCTATCGATAATCTGCGAAATAGAAATCGTGTAGTCCGCAGCCACAAAAATCTCGCCGACACCAGCAAGCTCGCGCTTTCACCCGAGCATACACCACTCAATCAAAGACGGTGTACGCACAGGGAGACTCCATACTTGCCCCGTACCACACTGCTTCTCCCGCCACATCTATATTCCCACACAAATGTCTGCCTGGCGAAGACGCCATCGCCGGGCATCAGCTTCAGAATTACAATTTTGAACACTTCAGCTTAGGCACGCTATACGTCTAACCCTATGCCCCTAATAAGTATGAAAAACTAGGCGAGTTGTAAGAGACACGTGTTTTACAGCACGAAAGACGGGGACAAGCAGGCGAAGGGACCACACGAGCGCTGTGTTGCAATGGAAATGTTATTGAACACTGAAGCCGAATTGATATGGAAAATAACAAACAATCAATTTTCATTTGTTTGTTATCTTGTATATTAATTCCGCTTCAGTTTCGAATAAACTTTCAGTTCCAAGACAGCGCTCGTGTCATCGCTTCTTCTGCGTCTCCTAGTCGTTTTGCGTTGTAAATCATAAACACAAACTCTTGTAACTGCGGCCACTGCGAGGCGCACGCATCACTAAATCACACTACGTGGGGCTGGCCCTACAAGCTGGCGCTCCCACTATTACAAACCTCGCATTCAAACAGTGGGAGACCGTGCTCTCCAGCTGAGACGCGCGCGAACAGTAACATGTTGGTGTGACGGACGCTGCAGGAAGGCGATCCCGCTGCCCTTCTTGATTGAAGAACCCACCACCTCGCCCTTGTCGGAATGCAGGCTGCAAGGCGGAACAAAGTAGCAAGCCTGTAATTTCTTTTCATGTTAAAGTCAAGCTTTCGCTTGCCTTTTCCTTCGACTTTTCCACTGCTGTTGCTGCTGCTCCTGCCTTGTACGCCGTATAGGGAGGAGGTTCAGAGTCTGCATATACATAGTAAGAGCGTGGCAGAGAGGGAAGGCGACGCGAGAAGCTCGTTTGCACATTTGCACCGCGATGCATATGCACAGTGCCCTCCTGGAGCTCCCTGGGCGTCGCCACAGTACCTTCTTGAAGTCTGTAATTATCCGTGACCCCCCGCAAAAGCATTGCTGTAACTTCAGCGCTTACTTTTCTACAATGTGCAACCGTCCAGAGAGCAGATGGGTATAATGGTAGAGAGGAGGTAGGGGAGAGCAGGCAGTGAATGGATAGAACCGACGCAGCCACGAAACGAGTGAATAGCAGCCTTGGCAGTCTTCACTCGCAACTCGCATATATGGGGGTGGGGAGAGGTAAAATGCAACGCGAGTAGGCCGGGAAACGCTACTACTAGACAACATAGCGGTTGCGGATAAGCTGGATATGTCTATGTTCAAGGTTCAAGGTATTTCTGAAAAACAAACACCCTGGAAATTTCTCAAGCGCACAGCTGACGTCTGCGTGCATACTGAAAGCCGAATAATGCACCGCAGAGCCTAGGTTACATCGTAGCACCGTAGCATGTAGGCGTCCCCCGTCATTTCAACATTTCTGTGCCCACCGTGATAGCTTTGCCGATATGACATTGCTCGAGGTGGCGGGTTCAATCCAAACCGTGGCAGCGACATGTCTACAGGGGTGAAATACAAACACGCTCGTGTACTTAGATTTAGGTTCTCGTTTAAAAACCATAGGGGGTGAAAATTTATCCCTTGTCTGACACTACGGCGTACCTCGCAATGGGATTGTGGTTTTGGCACGTACCGCCCCATAATTCAATAAAGTTTAACACTTGTGCGACGATGCGATGTCCCGTGTGAGGGAATGACAACACTAACCTTCTAAGATGTAATGAACAATGACGCACAACAACGCCTGAAGCAAACACGTCTCGCTGTGTGTTCTGGGTACCTACAAACAGCAGTGGTGCACGCAAGGTAACATTTTCCATAAGCTGACCACTCCCCTTTTGCTCTAAACGCTTAAGGAATAAAGATTCGCCGTTAACATCACCGCTAATTATCGTCAATCGAAGCAAGCAGCACAAAAAGCTTCGCTTACGTCAAATCCGACAACGCGTAGGATCCGCATAACCTTTACTAAAGAAATCCTCATTCGCCCTCCTCGTCATGACCTAGTTTTTAGGAGCGAAGCTCCTTAGGCTCTGACGATGTCCATTGTCGCTGTCGTCGTCGTAGCTCCCCGTCGCGCACGCAGCGCGCATACCGACCGCGTACAGGTGTTGCGCTGTGCCGGCGCTGCTCCGAAACCCCTCTCCGAGCAAGCGCACGACGTCATGCGCAGAACCTTACGCAGAGCGCGCGCAGCGCGCATAGCGACCGCGCGCAGGTGTGGTGCCGGCGCCGCGCCGCTGTCGCTACACTTAGTACTGCAGTATGGAGGAGTGTGAACGTAAGCACAAACGTCGTGACTCTGATACGACACTTCGAGAACGAGACGCGGCAGCCCAAGGGCAACGCCGCGCAGCTAACCCGGAGCTACGAGCACCAGAAGCAGCAGCATGCCGGCAACGGCAGCAAGACCCCGAAGCGAAAGCTCGAGCAGCAGCCGTAATCGTCCAAGGAGATTCGCTCCATCATCAGCATTCACTTCGTGGATCGGCTGCCAATTTTTAAAATGTTTTAGAGGATGCCGCTGCATTTTTGCTAGGTTACTGAAGCGTAAAATGAAGTATACCGAAAAGGACGTACTCATTTGGACACGGTAGCCAGTTGCGCACATTGTTCAAAGCGTGAAAATTTTTACTGGACAATTTATTTTTCCACTCTACAAAGCGATGTGAAAATTCTGTACTGAGCGCGTCAGCAGGATCGTGTATCACTGGAGAACGCTAATTATCGGGCATGAAAAATTTATGAACAATGTGGCCGGTCGCGGTAAGTCTGCGCGCAGATAGGTGCACCGCCAGCTACCGCATCAGAGCCCCGTGCTCTTACCCTTTAATGAACTGCGTGCAAAATGCTGATGCCTTGTGCTCAAACAAGGCTAATGAAGACCAGTGGGTGCAAGGTGACACAACCGTAGCCCTAGATCTTAGATCGACAAGTCGACAAGGCGAGCCGGACCGGCATTGATCCGACTAATGAGTTATTTAACGTTCGCTGCCCTGCCGTAACCTGCGCCGGTACTCTAGCTATTTTTATGCATTGCGAGATGAGTGCGAGACTTTTCGCTTTGTATTGATGAATTGTTCCAAGGTGGATAGAATTACAGATAGAAATACTTGTTTAATAGCTCTAAACTATTCGTGCACCAGCTCTAACAAAATTACACTACATCCGAAGTTTCATCCTCTCAGCTTCTAAAAGACCTGCGGTGTTCAAAAAGTGATAGAGCTTCGTCTTGCTTTCAACCTGTCACAAAAGAGCGCATAATCTAAGCGCGCGCAGCGCATCATTCAAGCCCGCAAGGAAACAAGACAGCCCGGCGGCAGCTTCGACAGAAGGGGAGAGCCATACGCCTCAAACAGCCGACGCGACCAACGGAGTGCAGAAGCTTCGTGAAGATACGCGAAGGCGACGGTAACGAGAGGAGAGAGAGCGCGGAGGCGCCGACATACCCTCTCACCCGGCGAGTCGGGAGAGAGAGGGAGAACTACAGCGTGAGGGCACGCCTACAGAGGAGTCACCATCCTCCTCTAGGACGCTCCGACGGCCGCGGTCGAAGCTGCAAGAATTGACTAAAGATTTCCAGGCTTTGTTCATGCTACGGGATCACTACTCCGACCGAAGGTTACAGAACCACGTGTGACGGGCATAAAAGCACCGTGCGGGAATCTTACTTTGAGAAATTCAATTAGTTCCGTAACGCCTTTGCGCCACGCGTAGGGCCTACGTGGATCAGACCGCGCCGGTGAAGAATGTGACATGAAGGGGATTACCCGGCAAGCTAACCGGCCAGTTCATGGAGCGTCTGCATTTACGGAAGAAGTTCCTTCTTCGAGATTTGCCTCGAGCTACGCCGAAATCGTCCGGCTCAAGGCCAGCACGGGTCAATACGATTGGACACTTTGTGTTCCTATTCATTCGGCACTTTACGTGTTGGACTCTTAGCGCTTGCCGTGAATTATTTTGCAGTGTTTTGTTAATACTAATCTGAATTGTATTGTGTTTTGTCTAGACGAAGTGTCCACGTGTGTATGTATGCCTTGTTTGAAGAATATATTTTGTTGTGTTTTGACAACTCTGGGTTCTGACTCGGTCTTTGGACCACAACCGGCGTTCGCTGGCGCACCAGAGGGCACCTTACTAATTGTCCTTGCTTTCGTGGTGTTGTTTTCGGTAGGTGATAAGTCGGCTTTGGAATTTGGCCCGGCGTTGGCCCCTCGTTCACGGGGTGTGTGACAACCCAAATGCGAAAAAATTGGAGGATGCTTAAGCTTCGCCTTTAAAAGCAGAACGCGATAGTATTCAAATATCCCTGACTGTGTCTCACGCTTCCCGGCAACTGCAGCTTATCTAAGCGTAATGGTTTCCCGGAAACGCTGGTGGCGAAGCAATGCACGAACGCGAGCTTCCTGGGTCTTTTTTTTATCGTATTGCAAGGAACCAAGTCGGCCGTGCCGCTCCTACTAAGACAGACCTCAAACGGCAGCTAGAAAGTGCTCTCGCATTAACGGGGGTTTGTGTTTGAGTTTCCACGTAACCGAATTATGTTTTCTAGTATATTCAATTTACAATGCGACGCTATCTTGTCGGTAGATTATGTGTAAGCTGTACTTAACAAATTTTCTGACGCATTTTACTTTGAGAAATTCAATTAGTTCCGTAACGCCTTTGCGCCACGCGTAGGGCCTACGTGGATCGGGAGGCGTGCTTCCAGATGATTATCTTGGCCGGAGACGCCACCGCCGACGCCGACACCGAATTTTCTGCCAGCTTTCGCCCTCTTTTGTCAAACGCCAACTTTCGCAGTACCTACTGCGAAAGTATTTCATAAAATATTGTCTGATCAAAACGGTGATACGCAGCGCTGTTTCGAATGGGTGGCAAATTAAATTTATGGGTCTTGAGTTTTCGAAGCTTTAGATGGCAATATCGCATGTGTTCCATGAGGGAATGGTTCACTGAAAGTGCAGAAATGAATTCTTCTCGCCCAGGAGCTATGACACTCTAAGATGTAGAGGAATGACCACATGTCAGCAGCATGGTGTTGCGTTCTACAAACACTCTGTCATGAACGTGAACAAAGTAAAATTGCCTTTATAAGGCACATGAGAATACGCTACCAAAGATCAAAGCAGTCTATGTGCGCAGTAAACGTGCTCGACATGACGGAAAGCTTAGTTATAGCTACCTATTTTAATTTTGGCACTATTCTGTTCCAAAAACTTCACCGAAATATTACTACACAACCGCTTTTGAATTCTTGAATTGAACGCCGTGGCCGGGAAGGGAAACTGGTTTCGTCACGGTCAGCGTGCGCAAGCCGTGCTACCACCGACCAACATCGGCAGGTAGCAAGTAATGACAACCTATAAAAGAATAATTTTGGACATATTTTTTGCCGCCATAATTTGTGCTGCATGCGATATCGTTTAACAATACACGCAGAATTATAGAATTGCAAGCTTGTAGCTTGTAAAATTATTTGACTTTAATAGGTCTCGCTTTGGTTAGGGGTTCTTTTTTGTCTCGGTTTCTGTAACCTCCGTGCGAATCACATGAATGAATCAGCGAGAGGAGTTGAAAAAAAGCGTAGCTTACACTGGAGGCGCAATGCTAAAGAGACACCGTAGTTGATGGGCACCTAGCTAGTCGTGCCTTTTGGGCTAGGCCAAGTACTACCAACTCATCCCCAGCATTCCCGGAATTTATTGATTATTGATCTATTATCAATTAGCTATTGATTGGCTATCGATTGGCTATCGCAAGGTAGTGGCCACGTATTTGGGCTAGGCTAAGCAATACCAAGTCATCCACAGAATTTCCAGGTATTTATTGATTATTGATCGATTATCGATTAGCTTTTGATTGGCTATCGATGACTGACTAAGCTTAAGTGGTGCCAACCATGCTTAGACTTAGCCGGGCTCAGCTTTGCTAGTTCACGGGGGTGTGTGACATTGCGCTTGGACCCTGGACCCTGACGCCAGGATCGGCCCACGATATTGCAGCTCGCGGCAAAAATTACGGCCGGATGAAACAGCTCCGCAGTTAAAAATTATAGGGTTCTACGTGCCAGAACCACGATCTGATTATGAGGCACGCCGTAGTGGGGACTGTGGAATAATTTAGCCCACCGGGGCTTCTTCAACGGTGCGCATACATCTAAGTACAAAGGGATTTTCGCATTTCGCCCGCATCAAAATGCGGCCGCCGTGACCGGGATTCGATCCCGTGCTTAGCAGCCCAACTCCATAGCAACTAAGCAACCACGGCGGCTCGCGAGAGAAGTTACACATGTCGGAAGATATAAGGAATGATATAGCTTGCATATAATGAAAGTAAACCTAAATAATGCGTGCTTCTTATAATGTGTTTCAGAAAGTTATGCGCACTACTTTTAAAAAGCACAATGCAATCACATTGCTATAACGTCTAATGCCCAATGCCGCGGTGTTATGCACTGCAGATGTTCCTACTATGTACTGATTTTCATGAGAAACTCTCGCAAATTCATAAATAACGCAGGTGTGTTCGCCGAAGCACAGCTGTGGCTTATTGTGTATTGTTCACTCCTGTTCGAGACATTCGCGAGAAAACCATGGTGGAAAGAAACTTGTTTGGTATACTCCTGTTTGCTATCTACTTGGCCATTTTGGAGTGCAAGTATCCATTTCTATCAAGAAAAGCTTACAATATGATTCAGGTAACATTTTTTATGTCACATGCTCTAGTTTGAGGGCTATCACACTTTGAATTCTCAGCAAGTACTTCAATGATGGCTTGCCGCAAACTGCAAATGTCCACTTAAACATAGTTTTTGAATGCGCGCCTTAGTTGCTGCTGTTTGTTTGTAACGTACTTATTAGAAAAATGAAGCCCCAGTTTTCTTAGGCATTAGAGACATGTATGGTGTTGGACGAGGCTCTACACCTTACATGCGAAATGTGTGAGTGTTCTCGATACGGCAATATAAATTATCATACAGAAAGAAGAAAAAATGGCCGTAAACTCCTAACCGATGCATTACTGAATATGTGAAGTTTAGAATGTGAGTGCTCAAACAAGATACAAAAAGAGGCCTCAGGAAACACCTCGCACTACACCACTCAAATGGCAAAATACCAACAGAACCCAACTAAAGATCAATGTCGACGTTATTTCGATTAGCCTTGAAGCAAATTAGCGACACCGTATTGCCATTGGCGAAACACATAATGTGGGAGACGGATATGCGGCCATGCTCCTCTCACGCTGCCCTGTGGACACGGTAGGCAGTCTAGCGGCGCTGCATCGAAGTCCGCCCTTGGCATGTGTAAATATTGTTACGAGGCATTGCGTATGACCCTGCCATTAAAGGACCGCTGTGCTAGGCGAAGAGGAAGAAGACGGGAAAAGCCTCGTGAGATGCTGTCAGCCATTCTCTGGTAGCAGCAGCCTGTAAATATTGTCTCTCCAGTTACTTGTGAATCCCCGTCACAATTTGGTGGAGGTGCGGGGTGCGAGTAGATGCGCTGTACAACGGAGATCCGCAGTGGTCGTCGAGTCGGGGTCATCATTAGAGAGCTTTAGTATTGCGGAAAATTTTTGCGTTAGCGTGTTTGCGTTAGCGTGTTAACGCTGTTCGATGGAGTTGTAGTATAGCGTAAGAGAGAGAGAGCGAAAGAAGGGGAAGAAAGACAAGGAGGTTAGCCAGTGTAAATACCGGCTTGCTACCCTGTACTGATGAAAGGGGTAAAGGGAATAAAAGGTGATAGAAGAAAAAAAAATTGAAAAAAAAAATCGCGCAATAACGCGACCTGACGCGCTACAACATTCAAAGCCGGTCGCGCAATTCACAAGCCCTCAAGAACTTCAGCAGAGGCCTTAAGGCCTTGAGTGCCGAAGCCCGTCTAGACTAGTGTACGAAATCTTTTTCCTCTGTGAGGGGACGATTGTCCAGTTTTTCAAGCGCAGTCGCGAGCACTTTTCTTGCCACATTGTAGCGGGGACAGTCACAGAGGAGGTGCTTGATTGTCTCCTCGCAGCCACAGTTGTCGCAAGCAGGGCTGTCAGCCATTCCAATGCGGAAGGAATAGGCGTTCGTGAATGCCACGCCGAGCCACAGGCGGCACAGAGGTGTTGCTTCCGCTCGTGGAAGACGGAGTTGCAGACGTGGATCCAATCTGTGGAGGCGTGCGTTGCTGAAATCACTGGTGTTCCACAGAGTCTGCGTAAGCTTGCGTGCGAAGGAATGAAGTTTTGTGGCGGCGTCTGTTCTCGACAGTGGTATCGATACGATAGGGGCACCATCGTGGGCCGATCGGGCAGCGTCATCCGCACTGTGATTTCCCGAAATTCCGCAGTGACCCGGTATCCACTGATAGATGATGTTGTGCCCCTTGTCGGTTGCGTGATGGTGAAGTAGTCGGATGTCTGCGACTAATTGTGCGTTAGGTCCGTGGTTGAAAGGGGACAGCAGGCACTGGAGAGGTGCCTTCGAGTCACAAAAGATGGACCATGACTGTGATGATTTGGGACCAATAAATTCCAGAGCAGCACGGATAGTTGCGAGTTCTGCAGCCGTCGATGATGTAATGTGAGATGTCTTGAATAGGATGGTGACAGATTTCACGGGAATTACCACTGCTCCAGCTGAACTTTAGGAGGAGACAGAACCGTCCGTGTAAACGTGTGTGCGTTCTCTGTGCTTTTCATGCATGAATGAAAGCACGGTTTGTTTGAGGGCGAATGACGACATCTCCGTTTTCTTTTTGATACCGGGAATTACAAGAAGGGCTTGGATTGGATGCAGGCACCACAGTGGTAGAGATGGTCGTGCTGCAGGCGTGAAGTTCAACGGTAAAGTTCCATGGTTGGCGGCAATAATCCTGCTAAACGCTGAACGAGGTCGAGCAGCAAGAAGGGAGGCGAGATGTTGCGATGGAAGTCGGGCGAAGTGCCTGATGTGCATCCTTAAAGCGTCGACTTGAATGTATGTATTGATGGGGTGGTCATGCGCGATGGCTATTGTTGCTGCCGTGGATGCCCACCTGGGAAGTCCAAGACATATTTCGATATAGGCCTAAAAACGCTTGTGGCCTTTTGAGCAGCGTCATTAATTAGCTCCTCGATGTTTCCAGGTACACAGTTCTGAGAATTTTGACACATCTGCTCCATGAGGAGCGTGTATTTCGGCCAGTCGATGCGATGAACTGTGGTATAGTGTGACTTGCCGATGCCTTCGACCTTAACATATGTTGGGACATGGTCACTACCATGCGTTTCGTTGTCTGAGAACTATTTCACACTGCTACTGAGGGATCTTGAAACAAAAGTAAAGTCCAGGCAGCTGCTGTAAGTCAATCCCCGCAGAAAAGTGGGACTTCCATCATTTAGGCAGCAGAGTTCATGGTTCGACGCGAAGGTTAGTACACGTCGTCCTCGGCAATCCATCTTTAAACTTCCCCATAGCGGATGATGCGCATTGAAGTCGCCGATAACAATCCATGGTCCAGGTGTCGCTTTTAAAATTGCACTTATTCTTGCGTTGTTAAATCGGCACGAAGGTGAAATGTAGGCACCTACGAGCGTGAGTGTGACGTTCTTGCATTTTACGGTCAAGCATACGTACTGATTGTCGTCATCAGGTGCCACTGGGTGTAAAACATAAGTGAGATCACATCTGACATAAACGATGACTTTGCTGCGGTCGCTACAGGTGCCAGACATGAAAGCTTCATATCCTGATAAACGGATCGCGCTCTGAATGTTTGGCTCACAAATAACGATGATCGGAAATTTGTTCTTAAAAACAAAGGGACGAAAGTCCGAAATGCGGGATTTAAGGCCACGGGCAATTCCACTGGAAGATAGACGCTTCCTTGACTTGTTTAAGGAACGAGTGCAGAGGGGCAGCCATGGTGCTTCTCAAGACTGGACAGTACCGGATTCAGCGCATCCAGTATCTGAAGCGCACCTCGAGTCGCCGGAGTGTGTATTGACGTCAGGAGAACACGGAACGTGTTCATAAGGGCCCTTATCATGGTGACAACTTGTTTGTCGTCTTCTTGGCTGCTGTCCGAAGGTGAAGCATGATTTGGCGAGCGTGCGTCATGTAGCTTCTCCGCTGGTTGGTCTAGCCTCGGCAGCGGAGGCCACTCCTCGCGTGAGGCAATCACATTTGAGACTTTCTGCGTAGGATCCTCGCTGCTAGTATTGCTAGTTGTGTGTGGAAGTGTGTGAACTGTCGGCGGACGCGGTGCATCCTTAGCAATAGCAGTGGGTTTCCTCGAAGATCTCCGGCGATGTGAATGCCGGCGTCGCACCTTAGCGGCAGCCTCCCTGTGCGACGAACCATCCCTGACCATTTGCCTCAAGACTTTCATCTCCTTTTTCAGATGTGGGCAATTCTTGGAAGATGCGTCGTGAGAGCCTTGGCAATTGGCGCACTTTTGGTTTTCTGCGCGACAGGCGTCGGAGCTGTGCGACCCAGAGCATCGTGAGCACACGGCTGTCTTTGTGCGAACTGCACTCACGTGCCCTATCCTTTGACACTTCCGGCACTGAAGCGGCTTTGGCACAGAAGGCCGTACTACTTGTCAAAAGTGACCGACCTTGACGTGTGATGGTAGACTGTCTCCTTTGAAAGTTAGCTTCACGCAGGTCGATTTCCCTAGGCGACGGGCTTGCAATATGGCAATTCCCTCTGTCGCCGGCTTGATGAGCATTGGAAGATCGGCATCGCTTATGGAATTGTCTACATCATACACAAAACCGGCCGTAGAGGTATGTTCATCTTGTTTGAAGCAGCGTACGTTGATGTTATCCAGCACCTTGACGTTGCTCAGAACATCTAGCGCGCTGCGGTCTGCGACATCTATAGCGACAATGTTCTTAAGGGCGTTGATTCTAACATCTTTGATCTGACCCGGAGCAAGGGCCTCGAGCGCCACAGATGTAGCTTGGCGGTTGAGCCGGTTTATATTGTCGCTAGCAGCCACAGGCAAAAATAAAATTGTGTGCTCCGATGACTTTCGCGTCGGGATCACAGTAGCCTTACTTGCGGAAGGAGATGTCCTGATGAGTCGTCTCTTTGCTTTGCGCTTTGCTACGGGCACAAAGTCACTGTCATCCGAGGTCTCATCACTGGTCGCTGAGTAGATCACAGTGTCCTCGCTGTCAGTGTCACTCGGGTGAGTAGACCGCTTTCTCGGCGTGGCCGCTGTTGACGTGGAAGGACCCGGCACCCCTCCAGGTGACTGCACATCCATCGCCGTAGTTATGGGAGCGGCGTCTCCCACAAAGTAGCTTGGAATTCGCAGAGACAGAAAAGCAGCGTTCCATACAACAAACACTTCGTCGTCGTCTCCCCATAGCGTAAAACAACGATGCGCCGCTAAGCGCAAAACTTCACCGCGCCATCTAGCTGTGAGTAGTCAAAGCCGCAAACTGAGCAGCTCGACAACCAAACAAGCCGTGTGGATCCACGCCAAGCCTTGAAAAGAGCCTGCATGGTCAAGCCAAAGGGCCAAGGGTGCCGCCATGTTTGCAACGCTAAAAACTTAGCGAGCGTTTAGCGTCTTCGCTATATTCGAAAAATAGCGGACGCATGCTACGCGCAAAACTGAAATAGCGTTCTGAGCATGCGCAGTCTGACCCCGATATTTGCGTTTAGCGTGGTGCCATTTCCGCAATACTGAAGCTGTCTATTATGACAGACGAGACCACGACCACGCCACCTGCGCCGGCCAGTGCGACGCCTGCACCAGTGCCGATCACAACGTCAACGATCGTTGTTACGCATCCTAAAGACCCGGGATCGTTCTGCGGTACGGATGAAGTTGACGTCGAAGATTAAATTGCCAATTATGAACGCATCAGTGAGGTCAATCGTTTGGACCCGACGATGATGCTGGCGAACGTGCTGTTTTACCTCAAAGAAACGGCAAAGGTGTGGTTCGATAACCATGAGGCAGAGATTGGAAGTTGGGACACTTTCAAAACAAAACTTACTGCCTTGTTAAGGAAGCCCATAGGTCGAAAGGCGGCCGCAACGCAAGAGCTATCCATCCGCGCTCAGACGTCCACTGAACCATACATATCCTACATTCAGGACGTCTTGGCTCTTTGCCGTAAAGTGGACATTGACATGATGGAGTAGGACAAGATTGGTCACGTACTAAAGCGAATCGCAGACGATGCGTTCAACCTATTACTGCGCCGAAATTGTGCGACCGTCGACGCAATTATTGAACAATGCCGGCGTTTTGAGCAGGCCAAAAGTCGGCGTATTGCGAGGTCATTCGCTCGGCTACCGAACACCACCCCGACGTCATCATGCGAAGACGGACAGGCCTCTCGTCTGCAGTCATCGCCACCATCGGAAATTGCACCATTCGTCCGTCGGGAAACCGAAGCAATTGCTCCTGCCCTCCCCAACAACGGCCACTGCGATTTTCACGTGCCGGCCGTTTGCTTGGTCCAGTCCATTGTGCGGGAGGAACTCGGCAACTTGGGTTTCGTCGTCTGCACCGTTGCGGACAACTCGCCGTCTGCATCTCGGACAACTCACTTTCGCCCTAGGTCGCCGCCTCGCCCGAGTTCACCGCCCCAGGAACAACGGTTTTATGCGCGCTCTCGTAATCCGGCTGAATGGCGAACGGCAGATGATCGGCCAATTTGCTTCCACTGCCGCCGAATCGGTCACGTCGCGCCATTGCAACAACCGTTGGGTGTCGCCGTTGACCCGGGATGACACTGCTAGCCGCACCGACAACTACCTCCGTTTTCAGCCCGCTCAGCCATACCAGACATACAACACTGACAGCTACCGCTGCTTCCTGCCTTTTGAGCCATACAACGTCAATGGCACCCCTACGCCGCACAGCCGATCCCCGTCGCCCCGAGATCACCAGTCCCGTTCGTGCCAGCGCGTCGGCCGTCGTCTCCTTCGCCTCTACGATGACGTCCGACATTGCCCTTCAACCTTCAATAGGGAAACTAAGGGATGCAGCTCTTAGAGGTGACGCTGCATCTTCGAATTCCACCTCAAATTCTCTCCTCGTCTTGCCGACGCGACAAAACTTGATCGATGTTGACGTTGACGGCTTAACTGTTCCCGCACTCTTCGATACTGGGGCACAAAGATCCGTGATGAGTAATCACCTTCGTCGCCGCCTCAAGAAAGTACTTACCCCCGCCGCTACTAGTATTATTCGCGTCGCTGATGGAAGAAGTCCCGCAGTCATCGGAATGTGCACAGCTCGCATCACCAGCGCCGGTCACCATATATCTGTTTTGTTTACTGTTCTCGAGGAATGTACCAACGACGTCATTCTCGGACTCGATTTCTTGTCGGCCCATGCCGCTCTCATTGACTGTGCAACCGGCGTCGTTCAACTTGAGCTTCCTCAACTGGCAGATGTTCCAGATTTACCGTCACACCGCTTATGCTCTGTCGATTATGTTTGGTTGTCACCGCAAGCCGTCACGTGTGTTGCCTTGACGACGGCATCACCAGTTCCAGACGGCGACTAAATAGTGTCTGCACTAGTTGAAGTACTGTTGACCAGAAATATTGCTGTGCCGCATACCCTGGTGACTGTTGTCGACAACCGCGTCCAGCTCCCGCTTCTCCACATCAGAAACTCGACCCAAGCTCTTCCGCAAGGCATCTCAGTGGCCAACGTGTCTGCGCTTGATGAATGCGACGTCGCGACACTAGACACCGACACTTGTTCGTCCTTTCTCGCAAGCGGTCCGGCAAGTCCACTTCCCGACGAAATTACCACGATGATTGCCCCTGACCCTCCGACTTGTCAAGCCGCGGAATTCCACCACCTCCTAGCGACCTATAGGGATATCGTCGACTTCGATGACCGCCCTCTCGGTCAAACGTCTGTCGTAAGCCATTGAATACATAAAG
>NC_051160.1:138360178-138388886 GCF_013339745.2 Dermacentor silvarum | reverse complement strand
TGATGATGATGATTTATTGGCAATCCCCTTTGAAACGGGGCGGCGACAAATAGTCACCTAGCCTGCTTGATTTAATCAGGTATACTATGCATGTTCTTTATCTAGCATTTTTGTATACCTGTCATAATTTTTCTTTTTCAAAAATTTACCTTGTACCGCTGCCTATGATTTTAAGAGATCAGGTCGTATCCATCTTTTCCCTGCTTTTTTTTCCACCAGTACTCTAATCGTCTCTTGCTGATCTCTACGGCTGATCTGTTTATGTTTCCTTCCACTTTAAACCCAAGCGCTTCTGGGAGTTGCACGTTACCTACGGTTCTCGCTGGGTGGATCCCGTCGCATTCCATTAGGATGTGCTGAGTGGTCTCTGGATCTTTACTGCAGCATACACATATCTCATCTAGTTCCGAATATTTGTTCCGATATGTTTTCGTCCTTAGGCAACCGGCTCGAGCCTCAAATAGCAAGGCACTGCCCTTTGTGTTATCGTACAGATTTTCCCTTCTAATTTCTTTCTTCTCATTCTTGTAAATCTCCATTGTCCTTTTCGTTTCCATTCTTTGCATCCAATTCACGGTCTCTATTTCTCTCACTTTCTTTCTGATGACCCCTGGTTGTCTATTTACAGTTTCGATTATCCTGTACTTGGTTGCCAACTTCCTTAACCTCTTCCTCCATTCTGTGTCCACGCTTTTCATGTAGAGATACTTGTGCACTTTAGCCGCCCATTTATTTTCATCCATGTTCCTGAGCCTTTCTTCAAAACTAATTTTGCTTTGTGCTTCTCTGACTTCAAAAGAGGCCCAACCCATGTCTCCATGCACTGCCTCACTTGTCGTATTACCGTGTGCTCCCAAAGCCAACCGGCCTACTGATCTTTGGTTAACTTCCAAACCCGCCAATATATCCGATTTTAAGCATATAATGGCATTTGCGAATGTTAGCGCTGGCACCATTACTCCTTGCCAGATTCCACGCACCACCTCATACTTATTGTGGCCCCACAGTGTTCTGTGTTTCATTAATGCTGCATTCCGCTTCCCCTTTATTTTCAGATTATCTTGGTGGTTGCTTGAGTAATTCTTTCCTTCGTTTATGTGTACGCCGAGGTACTGATATTGCTTCACTATGGGTATTACTTGCTGTTGAATTGACACCACGAAGTTACTCGTGTGTTCATTAAATATCATAATCCCTGATTTCTCTGTGCTAAACTTAAGGCCTAGATTTGTCGCTGCGTTCCCACAGATATTCGCAAGTATCTGTAAATCTTTTTTATTGTCCGCTAGTAGCACAATGTCGTCTGCGTACATCAATCCAGGGACCTTCTGTTGCACCATTTGTCCATTACGCATGTAGGATAAATCAAAACCTAATTCGCTGTTTTCCAGTCGTCTTTCTATGCCCTTGACGTAAAGCGTGAACAACAATGGTGACAGAGGGCATCCTTGCTTCAATCCTTGATGAATTCCCACCATTTCATTTCCTTTTCGGCCTTCCCATGCCACTTGTACTTGGTTGTCTCGATATATCTCCCTCAGCAGCTCCACGAAATCGTCATCTATGGCTTCGTATTGAAGAATATCCCACAACAATTCCCTGTCTACGTTGTCATACGCTCCTTTATTATCTAGAAATGCTATCCATAAAGGTCTTTTCTGAGCTACTGAAATCTCTATGCACTGAGTTAGTACAAACATATTGTCTTCTAAGCGTCTGCCTGGCCTGAACCCATTCTGTAGTTACCCCAATACACCGTTTTCCTCCACCCACTTCGGCAGTTCTAATTTTATGGCTTGCATTGCCATTCTATATATCACCGACGTTACTGTAACTGGCCTGTACAAGCTCGTCTTATCCTTATCTCCTTTGCCTTTGTAGATGAGATTCATCGTGCTTTCACGCCATCCAACGGGAATATTCTTTGTTCTAATCACTTGCTCTATGGCATTAGTCAGCAGTGCCTTGCTTTTTGGACCGAGGTTTTTGATTAGCTGTATTGGGATTTCATCGGGTCGTGCTGCCGTGTTGTTAGGGACATTTTCTGCTTCCTTTTTCCAATAAAAGCTTTCTATGCTAAATTTTGATCTCTCAGGCCTCTCTGTTGTTGCTGGATCTGTTGTCTGAACTACGCTTTTTCTCGTGCCGAAGTTATGCCTGATAACGTCTGCGATGTACCGCAGCGCATCATCGCCTTCATAGATGTTACCGTCTTCATCCCTTATAGCCGTTTGCGAGTTTCTAGTTGGAGCTCTGAGTGCTTTTATATGGTTCCAGAATCTTTTTGGGGCGCCTTTGTCTCTTTTGTGAATGTTATGCACCCAACGTTCACTTGCGCATTTAATTTTCTCTTGCACTAGCTCACTCGCAACCCTTTTCTTTTCTCTCCATCTACGGAGCACCTCTTCTTCTTGTAATCCCAACTTTTTGGCTTCTCGATGAACCCTATAGATGCCTCTTTAGGCTCTTCTATAGCTTGTTTAATTTCCTTGTTCCACCACTTACGTGGTTTCCTCTTTCCAATCCAACAATTGTTTTTCCGTGTCCGCCTTATTTCATGCTGCATAACCTCCATCAGTTCCTTATATTCCCAGACTGCTGTAGGAAAAGCCTCAATTTTCTTCTCTATGTTGTTTGCGATCTCTGTTATTTGCTCGTCATTCATTTTTAAACACTCTGAGGCTATTGGTTCATGTTCTGCGCTGGTATCTCGCCCAAACTTTAATGCTAAACGTCTATGATCGCTTCCCAGGCTATTTTTTTCCATTTTCGTCTATTATCATTTGGTCTAGTTGTTCGTAGACCATTTCTGAGACTAAGGCGTAGTCGATACATGACTGCCTGTTTCCGCATTGCCACGTTACCTGTCCATGACACTTTTTCTCCCTGTTAACTACTATAAGGTTCTGTTTATCACACAAATCCAGCACTAGAGAACCGTTGTAATCAGTATATCCGTCTAAATCGTCCATGTGCGCGTTCATATGTCCCACTAATATCACCTGGCCCGAGCTACTGAACTCATTAGTATCGCTTCTAATGCAATCGACCAATTCCTTATTTTTTTCTCTGCTATCACTACCTGTCCATAGGTAAGCTACTCCCAGCCACGTCTTTTTACCTTGCCATGTACTACTAATCCATAAATGCTCATTACATGTCTCGTTTACCCTTCGCCACTTCAGACCTCGCCTAATTAGTACGCCTACGCCTCCGCCTTTCCTTGACCCGGTCATTTTGTGCACCCTTTCCATACAAAGTTGTCAATAACAGGCGGCTGCTCCAAATCTCGTAGATGCGTTTCGGTCGAGGCGTACACGCTAATCGCTTCATCATTCAGTTGCGTTTGAATTTCCAGCCATTTTTCCTGCTTGCGACCACCCTGCATGTTAATGTAGCAAATTTTACCTTCTCTATTCTTATCCTTTCTGCGTCTTTTCCTGACTCCTGGTCGCCTAATTCTGCCCTTTACTGGTGTTTCGCTATGTTCAATACTCAATCCTGCTTCCTGATTGCCTGGGGCCCGCCTAAAAAAGCTACAGCTCGTGCCGCGAATCGACGTCCGACCGGTGTTGCTACATTTTCACTAAAATGTATCCCGTCAACCACAAAAGCGCCTTCCCGGCCTGCTCGGTGCACTTCTCGGTTGATGTCAATGACCGTAAAATTCATTGCTTTAGCTAGAGTCCAAATTTCCCTGTTTGCTGCAAGAACTGCCCTTTCAATTTTATAACCCTGCCTTTCAACCTCTGGCACCGTGCACACCGCGATTTGTACTTCCTTTGAAACATTCCGCAGGTCGGTGACCCCTTTGGCTATTTGCTTTGTGATCTCTGCTCCTCGTCCGTGCAGTACGTCAATCACTCCGCCCATTATCACCACTAGGTGTCTCTCCTCCACTGTGTCCCACATGCGTTCCTTGGCCTTCGCTATCACCTCTCTAATCGGCTTTCCCGGAAGCGCGCTAACCTGGACTCGTTCGCCTGCACCTACCCTCTCTGCTATCGCCGGTTCTACTTTACGCATGTTGGAATCCCCAACAAAGGCAACTCGACGCTTTCCTTCCCCCTCATCGCCGAAAGCTGCCCCCGAAGTCACAATGCCCTCCCCTCCTTTCTTATCATTGCCCTTGGCTTTGTTTTCTTCCCCGGCCGCCTCAGTGGTATCCCCTTCGTGACTATCACTGACGTTTTCGCCACTGCTTCCCGGCGTGGCGGGTTCGGCTGTCTCTGCACTCGCATCGGAGCCAGCTCCGTTCGCGGTGCTCGCCTCGATGCGTTCATCATTGCTTTGCAGAATGGTGGCGCTCAGCTGGATTTCTGCGTTAGCTAGCTTTTCTTCTGCCTCCTTCCTCTGCTTCTGCTCGATTTTAAGGTCCTTTTCTAGCTTTCCAACCCGCTTAGCTAACTTATCCTTCTCTTGCTCTAGGCGGTCTAGCCGCGACCCTAGCACACACATCCTACAGATAAAATCTGCACCATTCGCTTCGCGTGCTGACTTAAACCGCGTTTCTTCCAGCGCGTAGGAACGCTCGCACTCAGAACAACGCACGCGTGGGTTCCCCCTAGTACCAACCATCATCTCGTACTAACAAGGCGTAGATGTGGCAAAAAAAAAACAATTATGCTTTACCTACTTTTATCTAAGCGAGAAGATCAAGAAAGTGAAAAAGCAATAAAATAAATTATAAAGACTGCTTGGCTAAGCTAACCCTCCCCAAAAAACCAAAAAGTGAAATATAAGATAACAAAACTTATCTCTTTGGCGCGCTGCTCCTGCTGCGCTGAAATGGCACCTCAACTCGACACGTCCGTTCCCGTCGGCTTCACTCGTGAGAGAAATCTAGGGTGCCTCGATGCCAGCGCCGCCGTTCAGAGTGGTGCCAACCTTTGACCGCCCCCGCGCCGCCGCTACGGTCGGACCGCCGCTTTCTCGCTGCGACGCCATATTGTGTCACAGCGAGCCGTTGCGATTGCTTGGTGCCGGTGCTGAGTTCGAGGCACAGTGCGCGCGGATGCTTCGCGGACGCTTCTACTTGCTAGACAGTGTTCAGCCGCATGACTGACAAGCTATCAAGTGCATCGTGTCGACATGACGGGCTGTTGTGTTCCCAAGTGCGCCGGATCGACGCGTAAAGGACTGCGTTGTTTTCGCTTCCCCCGGGACCCAGAGCGACGGAAGAGATGGGAAGCCCAAGTAAAGCGCGATCACTGGAAGGCAACGGATAACTCCTGCATTTGCGAGGTAAGTGTCAAGAATGTTTAGACTACCGCACCGTGTTTTTCATTTAAATAAGAAAGTATTCTCTGATCCTCGCTCACGTACCTGCGTTCGCTCACGAACTAAGTAAGCACTGCACCGATGCTGTCTGAGTAGCGTATGGTTTGCGAGCGCGCGTCGCATAGGCTTTTTTCGTTTTGATGGGCGCAGTCTGTACCCTTATTTTAAGGACTGACGAAGATGCTTAGCCGCGAAATAGTCTTACATTAGCTACGAATCGTCACGTAAGCCACCTATTTTCCTTTTTCACGGGAAGCACACATCGTGTGTGTCTCTCGTTTCCTTTTTTTTTTTTTTTTCTTTTTCGGTACTGGTTATTTGGGACTAAGGAACGCAGTGCTTCGTCTGGGGAGAGCGGCTGTTTTGTACGTGGTAAGCGAAACATTGTGATTTTCTCTGATTTCTCAGGAGATATCTTGCGGACCTCAGGGTGTTACGTTACATAGCTGATTTTTTAGACTTGTTCATATTTGTAGCGTGGTGATCGTAAGCCGATGGTCATTCGTGCTCATTCCCGATCGTAGTGGCTACTGTGACGGTCTTTAAATGCCTGTGCACGGTATGCCCAGGTGTAGTAGAGTTAAGGTGCATCATGGGACCAAAATGTTTCGGTGCTTTCTGGCATGGTGTCTGTTGTAGCCTGTGCATTTCTTCGAAACGTGTGAAGCGAGGTAATACAGCATTGCTTCTGCTAAAACTTATTTTTAAGCACTGTAATGGGTTCTCTGTATTTACAAGGCAACTTTTCATATCAATAATCACTATTGTTGTTTTACCTGTACTTAGAAACACTTTGAAGAGGACCAGTACGAGGGAAATCGACAGGATGGGCGCCGTCTGTTAAAGTCAACAGCCCTACATCATCATGGACTATATTTTCGAAGTGAAAAACATTGCTAATCTGTATTTGACTGTCTTAGTTTCATTTACGGTTTTTGTACGTGATATGTATGCAGTGTTGTTTATTTTTTCAATGTAGTTATCAGTGTTCTAATGGTTATTTATTAAATGTTCTGTACTCGCCATCAATGTGTTTGTCTGATGCGACGTATTCGATGGTAGCTGATGTATTCTGGCTGGATATCTTGATTAATATTACCCGCGTTTGCGTTTTCTTGTTTGCATTCTTGTTTTCGATTTATATTGTGTGTAATAAGGTTGATGTACTCACTTGAACCCCCCACCCATATAATGAATAAATTAAAAAAAAACTCTCACTATCCCGAATTGTGTGTCGAGCCTACCTTGCGAATATTTTTTTTTTATCTCGTCTTTCAACATAACCTTCAGGCGCCAAACAGTACATATAATTTTTCATGTACATATCTCTTTCATGATTGATTGTACTAGACATTATAAGTAAATGTATTTTGTGCATCGTTTGATTTCTTGTGTGTACTACGCAAGATTGACTCAGACAAGTTACGTTACATTTTTCTCTACAGCACTAACTAAACCTTATTTTCACATCGCAGTTATTTTTACACCAGCTTAATCCTGTCAGCACACAGTTTTGTGGGCAAAAAAAAGCAAAAATTGCGCGTAGATATCGTCAAATAACTGCAACGAACGCGAAGAGCACGCGCAACGCAAGGGAAACTAACCGCCGTGCGCGAGTGGCTGGCTACGGTAAAGGAGGCGTGACGTGTAAACCAAAATACAACAGCGAAAAAGAAAAACTTCCACACACAGGGGGTCGCAAACCTTATATACCAAGCATCGAAGCGCAAAAAAATATAGTGCGTATTTTAAACATACACACGGCATATTAATTGTGATTGAATTAGGCAACTTGGGGCATGTTCCCGGCGGCAACACTACATTTGCTAGTAGGTACAGCGTTTGACCGCTGGCGCCACGCTGCGCCGCTCGCACGTATCACATTTCTAGGTGGTTCCGTTCACAAAGGGCGCTCGAACGCAATAGACAGTTTTAGTTTAGCGTTAGCGTAATAGCGGGGTTACGGGAAATAGCGTTACCGTTCCGCAAACGAACTTTGCAGAAAGAGAGTTTTAGTATAGCGTGATAGCGTAGTTTACGTGCGGGACGCTATTCCGTTACGCTTTTAATTTCGCATACACAGGGCACCTAATTCTATGTGTGTGTGCGTCCGGAAAGTCCGATAGGCAGCGCAATGGAAGCCAGGAGCGCGTTGTATTTTTACTTCACATGTCCGTCGATCTGCAACGAAACAGACAAGCAGTGCAAGCTGTCTACCATAGCCTCCGAAATCCCCCATCTCAGAGGCCATATGCCGTCGTCGCGCCTATCTCCCGACTTTAGCGACAGATGACGCTCGGATCTCAAAAAATTTTTCTCGTTAGGTTTAGGCGCGTTCGAAACGAGAAGCGATCTCGAAAATTCCTCAAGATTAGCCATAACACTCTCTCGGCGAAGCGGCACGAGACTAAGCAAAAGCCATTTACGCAGTCATTTGCTACGAACGAAGTGAATTCTACAAAAACAACGCCAAATTCAGTTCGAAGCGGGCGGCCGGGACCGCCGCCATGTTTTACGCACACTACGTACACCACGCTAACACGGTAACGTTAACTCTGAGAAATAGCGTGCGCACGGTAAACGGTATGGGTCGGTTAGCGTTCTGCGCATGCGCACTTCGATTCCGCTATTCCGGTACGCCCGCTATTCCGGTAACCACGCTAAACTAAAACTGTCTAATGATATAGTTTGCACGAATGCAACCCTTGGAGGCGTGGCTGTATGGCTGGGTGGTTACGGCGCTCGTTTTGGGATCTTGCGTACGCGGGTTCGAAACCCGCTCTGGCTACATTTTTTTTTTAATATCACGCTTTTTTCTTTTTTTTCTCTCACTGTTTGCCAGCGCGGTCGCTTGAACCCCGGCGCCACGGCGGCAGCCGTGGTGCCGGGCGCCTACGCGAAGCGGCGGTCGTTGGGGTGTTGCGGAGCGCAGCGTAGCAACACCCCAAATAAAAAAATACTGCTCCAGTCAGGTAGACTGCTCCCTCCCTGATAGTGAGATTATATTTGGATCATCAAAACAGTGATGCGTTTATAATACCACCGATCCCAACAGCAGGCTAGTCACCACCAGCCCAGCGTTTTCTCCGTCAACGCCTCCTCCGTTCCAACGGCGGCGGCTACAAACATGGTACGCGCGAGCGGCGCAGCGTGGCGCCAGCGGTCAAACGCTGTACCTACTAGCAATTGTAAATACGCTTCCCGGCGCCATACATTTACGTCTTCGACCTTCGACGAGTTAACGGCTATTGGTTATAAAGATATGCAGATGGGACACCGATAAAAAATCCTCATCAAGGCAACGCACTTGGAAGCGCGCCGCGAGTGACACTTTATGAACGCAAGCGTAGCTGAGTCTCAGCTCGTGTGACACAATATGGCGGCGCCAGCGGGGTTGTCTCCACCCTGGACGGCGGCGCTGGGCATCGAGGCACCCTCGATGGTGATATATAGAATGGCAATGCAAGCCATAAAATTAGAACTGTCGAAGTGGGTGGAGGAAAACGGTGTATTGGGGGAACTACAGAATGGGTTCAGGCCAGGCAGACGCTTAGAAGACAATATGTTTGTACTAACTCAGTGCATAGAGATTTCAGTAGCTCAGAAAAGACCTTTATGGATAGCATTTCTAGATATTAAAGGAGCTTATGACAACGTAGACAGGGAATTGTTGTGGGATATTCTTCAATACGAAGGCATAGATGACGATTTCGTGGAGCTGCTGAGGGAGATATATCGAGACAACCAAGTACAAGTGGCATGGGAAGGCCGAAAAGGAAATGAAATGGTGGGAATTCACCAAGGATTGAAGCAAGGATGCCCTCTGTCACCATTGTTGTTCACGCTTTACGTCAAGGGCATAGAAAGACGACTGGAAAACAGCGAATTAGGTTTTGATTTATCCTACATGCGTAATGGACAAATGGTGCAACAGAGGATCCCTGGACTGATGTACGCAGACGACATTGTGCTACTAGCGGACAATAAAAAAGATTTACAGATACTTGCGAATATCTGTGGGAACGCAGCGACAAATCTAGGCCTTAAGTTTAGCACAGAGAAATCAGGGATTATGATCTTTAATGAGCACACGAGTAACTTCGTGGTGTCAATTCAACAGCAAGTAATACCCATAGTGAAGCAATATAAGTACCTCGGCGTACACATAAACGAAGGAAAGAATTACTCAAGCAACCACCAAGATAATCTGAAAATAAAGGGGAAGCGAAATGCAGCATTAATGAAACACAGAGCACTGTGGGGCCACAATAAGTATGAGGTGGTGCGTGGAATCTGGAAAGGAGTAATGGTGCCAGCGCTAACATTCGCAAATGCCATTATATGCTTAAAATCGGATATATTGGCGGGTTTGGAAGTTAACCAAAGATCAGTAGGCCGGTTGGCTTTGGGAGCACACGGTAATACGACAAATGAGGCAGTGCATGGAGACATGGGTTGGGCCTCTTTTGAAGTCAGAGAAGCACAAAGCAAAATTAGTTTTGAAGAAAGGCTCAGGAACATGGATGAAAATAAATGGGCGGCTAAAGTGCACAAGTATCTCTACATGAAAAGCGTGGACACAGAATGGAGGAAGAGGTCAAGGAAGTTGGCAACCAAGTACAGGATAATCGAAACTGTAAATAGACAACCAGGGGTCATCAGAAAGAAAGTGAGAGAAATAGAGACCGTGAATTGGATGCAAAGAATGGAAACGAAAAGGACAATGGAGATTTACAAGAATGAGAAGAAAGAAATTAGAAGGGAAAATCTGTACGATAACACAAAGGGCAGTGCCTTGCTATTTGAGGCTCGAGCCGGTTGCCTAAGGACGAAAACATATCGGAACAAATATTCGGAATTAGATGAGACATGTGTATGCTGCAGTAAAGATCCAGAGACCACTCAGCACATCCTAATGGAATGCGACGGGATCCACCCAGCGAGAACCGTAGGTAACGTGCAATTCCCAGAAGCGCTTGGGTTTAAAGTGGAAGGAAACATAAACAGATCAGCCGTAGAGATCAGCAAGAGACGATTAGAGTACTGGTGGAAAAAAAGTAGGGAAAAGATGGATGCGACCTCATCTCTTAAAATCATAGGCAGCGGTACAAGGTAAATTTTTGAAAAAGAAAAATAATGATAGGTATACAAAAATGCAAGATAAAGAACATGTATAGTATACCTGATTAAATCAAGCAGGCTAGGTGACTATTTGTCGCCGCCCCGTTTCAAAGGGGATGCCAATAAATCATCATCATCATCACCCTAGAGAAATCGAGATGCGAGCGCCACCTATCGGTAAAATCGGGACATAGGCGCGACGACGGCATATGGCATCTGAGATGGGAAGATTTCAGAGGCTATGGTAGATAGCTTGTCCTGCGTGTCTGTCTCGCTGCTGATCGGCGGACATGGGAAGTAAAAATCCAACGCACTCCTGGCTTCCATTGCGCTGCCTCTCGCACTTTCCGGATGCACATACACATAGAATTACTTAGGTGCCTTATGTATGCGAAACTCAAAGCGTAATGGAATAGCGTCCCGCAGTAAACTACGCTATCACGCTATACTAAAACTCTCTTTCTGAAAAGTTCGTTTGCGGAACGGTAACGCTATTTCCCGTAACCCCGCTATTACGCTAACGTTAAACTAAAACTGTCTAGTATCTCGTCGCGCAGGACGTCGGTGGCATGCGGCGTTGGTACCACAGGCTGCTGCTGCTTGCTGGCTCGTGCAGCACGCACCGCTATGGTACATCACTGGAAGGGTAAAACTCGAAGGAGATTCCACGAATTCCGACGCGTTCCCTCCCGTCTGGCGCGGCGATGTGCGGAGGGTAGGGAGGAGGATGCCCCGTCTAACGCTGCGACGGCCACGCTCTCTGGCGAGCCGGAACCGCTGGCCGCACTACACGTGAGCTGGATCCAGGTAGCTCGGAACTCGGATATGCTGCGACTTCGAGCTTCACTTCCCATTTTCGTAGCACTCGACTCCGTCTGTTTTCGCAAAGCACATTTTCTCACTGTGCGCCTCGCTCGGCATCCCCTTCCACCATTTACGCAGCGTCTGCCAACTCTGGTACACCACTGCAAGGTTCACCCCAACATCAATGTCGTTTCTACACCAATTCAGGAACTAATCGACATACTCACTCCAGGTCTTCCTCCGCAATGTCAACAGTACGATCTGTCTTACATAGGCCAAGCTGGAAGCTAATCACAACCAGCTTCCTTGACTCTAGGCGAGCTACCTTCATGTACCGCCTACCACATGGCTGTCCGACGATTAGCTATAACAACGTCTCCTTTACTATACTATGCCTGTCAGTTCCAGCGGCACGCAATGGGACCGCCGCGGACGCCTCGGTTCACGTGCCGCTCGCATCGCTGCGCTGCTGCCACTACGCCGCCGCTCAGAACGCTGCTGGAACATACGCGCCGCGCCCCGACTTGCGCTGCTCACGTTGGTTGTCGAGTCACATATTGCACTATATTTTATTTAGTTCGTCGAGTATGTTAACGAAACGCTGCTCAGGTGCTTATGTCGCAAATATTTAATGTGATACAAGCGATACGATTGCGTGACATAGCCGCCGCGTTAGTCGCGAGCAGTTTCGTTTGTTTGTACAGATATTCTGATGTCGACTAGCCACTAGCCAAACACTTCAATTGTCACCCACTGAGCTCGGCAAAAACGTAAAGCGTAATTAGCCAGAAACTGTACTTGCCCTCGATTTTGTGATTTGCCCTGCTTTTTCAAAAGCCTTTCTTTCCCACAGCCCAAATTTTCTCACAAGTCAACCAAATGGGACATTTAACAATCGAACATTTATTTGCAGTACTCTCAACATGTCAAGAATGCAACAGTTCACATGACATGCTACAATTTCAGCAGCTTCCACGACAATGGCTTCTTTGCATACAATTTGGCAACTGAATTCTTATCTGTAATATTAAAAGCATGGTTAAACAGCAGTGGTTTGATGAACTTGCGACACAAGAGTTCAAGGAACATCTTCCTGAGGCCAGGCTCTTTGTTCTTGCACATCAAAATGGGGACGTCCACAAGCACATCAACAGCATGTTCCACACTGGTTTCGAGCGGTTTAGCAGGGGCGTAGCCAGAAATATTTTTCTGTGGGGGAGGGGGGGGGGGGGGGGAGCAAGCGTCTGCTTTCCTCTAGGTGAGACGTGATCGATAATAAATATCGGTAGTTTAAGCAGACTCTATGCATGTATATCAAAGACATGGGACCCCCCCCTCGCGTGTGCTTGTGAAGAAATTAAGTAAAAAGTAAAGTAAGCTCAGTAAAATACAGTAAGTACGACAGGTACAGCGGGCGTTAGGAGCAACGGTCTCATCTCGCCACTGAATGGACCAGTCTTAGAAAACGCATCATTGAGACTACCCGCCCGATCGGAGAAGAGATCATTAATTGTTAATCTTCGTTAAGCGTAGATGGCGTCGTCATCATCGGGGCGAAGTGCGTTTCACAAGTCAAGGACGGCTATATACACGTGAAAATGCACGTGTGACCAGGCTATTAGCCCCGAGAACGACCTACAGGGGCGCTGCGAGCGCCGCTCGCGTGACGTCAGGGCACGGACTCGCGCCTATCGTTGCTGCCGTTCGGGTGCTGTCCGGGCGCCTTCTGCAGTGCTTCCGTTCGTTCGCTGTCGTTCCCTGTGCTTGTGTACTTATGACGGTCATCTCAAATACATTTCTACGACGTCTTCTCATCTTTTCTGCCCTTACCCCATCCCCCCGTGCAGAGTAGCCAACCGGACACTTAACCTGGTTAACCTCTCTGCCTTTCGCCTCTTATTTTCCTTCCTTCCTTCCTTCCTTCATTCGCGCAAACGTGTTCAAAGAGCTTATTTCCTAGGCGACAATTTATTTCTCAAGGGCAACGCTGCAATGCTAGCCGAATGAGCTCAGACCAGCCCATTGTGTGTTTTTCATGCGCGGATCCAGACTTTGCAGTTTGAGGGATCAATAAACAAGCATAAATAACACGTGCCTAATAAAGGCTTAAACGCATAAACATAGCACATAAGAATCCAGTTAGGATACCCTACCTGCAGGGGTGCAATGAGCATGTCACTGTGTCTGCTACTTATGACTGGAACATTTACCTTGATTTTAACCCATTAAAACATGTTTGCTTATGACGAGTAGCTCATGGTATAATATCTAACTTTTCATTTCTTCACACAAACGCTCGGCTGTAACCCGAGGACCTGGCATTGCAGTTTAGAGTCAACCAGCACAACTTGTTTCTTTAACTGCTTCTCAATATTAGGCCGTTCTTCACCGGTTAAATTTAAGTGGCGGTAATTTTAAGTATAGCTAATTGAGGCTTACAATTATCTGCAGAATACGCAAAGGAATGGACCAATATGTATTCACTGTTCCATGCTACACGTTCAACTCATGCAATTTACTACTGCTTGTTTCTTGAGGAAAAGACACCACGAATCTTTTAGGCGAACTGACACAGGTTGCTCGGCCCAAATTTTTTTTGTGAAATATGCCTTTTGGACCAAATGGGAGCAGCTAGAAAGTAGCCGAAACCTCATTCATTAGAAGTATGGGGCTTATTGAAGATATTGTTTTTCCCTGTGGAGGTAGAAAATCAAGTGGGTTCATTTGAGGCTTGTAGTGTCTTCTATGAGGCAGGTATGTGAGCTTCTCTTTTATGTACTGACGAAACGAATAGTTCTCAGTTTGGTTAAACAACGCAGGATCGAGACATGGTGAGGCAGAGGGCGTTTGAATTTTCCTCTTCAGCGCAGCCTAAGCTGCGCTGTATAGCCTCGAGTATACCTTAGGCATTGCAATTGGCGCTTAAAGAACTGCTTCATGGTTTCAATTAGAAGTTGTAATGAACTGATGGGTTTCGCGACTAATGCGTGCCTCGCCATAACGACAGTCGGTAGATTTATTTGCGTAAGGGCTATGCCATGATGTCGATAACGGCTACTGAGGGTCACTACGAAAATTTTTCTCGTTTGTAATTGATAGGCTCTCTATCTTAACCACGAAACTGTTCTTTCAGGTGATTACTGTTATCGTATTCGTGAATTACATACATACTATACGTGACGCGCCGTCGTGTTAACAGCCATGAGCGATGCGTTTTCTGGGTGTCTGTTTCAGAGAACGGCGTAAGTATCAGCAAACCTTTTCATGCAAAATGCGTGCCTAACTCTTCGTTTTACGCATTAACAGAGAAGCCATATTTGACTAGAACAACTCACCATAGTAATAAGAATCATCATGAAAGGTTCGCTGTGCAGTTTCCTTCTAACACGCATTAATAATATTGACATCAAATACCAATACCAATTTTTTCCTTATACAATGCAATGTCTCTCATAGCTAAGCACTAAGAGAATGTTAGGTGTTTTGCGGAGCATCATACACAACTTCGTGTGTTGAAATTGAAGACATTCTTTTTACGCAAAGTTTATGGACAGACACTGCGCATATATGCATTGCAAAACCAGTAGACCCCTTCAATGCTACATAGCTTGCGATACCCACGCCGAACATTTTCACGACTCACGGCTTTGAAGAAGAAACTGCCGTTCAAGCATGACAGTAAAAAGAAGCTGACATATCCTTCAATAAGTACGGCTCGAGCCACTAATGCCCCAAGCATGCATGAAGGGAACGAGCGCGCGCAGCAGCCGAGCGAGCGCCGTCCTGGCCGTGACGTCACTCGTAGAGGGCGCCACTCCAACTTCTCGCCGCTAATACCTACTCCCATAGCAATAGCTTGTTCGCTGCGTCTTTGCGCTAGAAAACTTAAGTACGCGCAAAAACGCCTAAGGCTTTTTTTTTTCCCCGAAGCTTTCGTCGCCCTGCTCCCTCATACGAGAGGGTTGCATTTCCCAACGTTTATAGAACCTGCTTCAGTTGCCAAACTCTCCGCCTCCGCTGTACTCCCGAAGCGGCGCAAGAACGACTTCCGGTACAGGTGGCGCGACCGCAGCAACAGGCTCTATGTAGCAGACGACAGAATACGAGCGAAGGCGGCGGCTCACTTGCAGTTGCGACTATCTGCGCGCAAATATTGAGTTACCTAGCCAACCAATAATTTCCCTCTTCTGGCAGTCGTGCAGTTAATATCTCAGGACTGTTCGGCACTTGTAATGGGAGCTCGGTTGGCGCAGGCTCGCGTCAAGTGCAAGGCGACAAGGGTCAACGTTGCTCACTGTATTAAACGCACCTTGCGACCTGCTTGCGACGAAAAAAAGAGTAGGTTTTGACGCATGTTCTATAAACGTTGACTTTGGCTGACCGTTTTCCTGGCTAGCAGAGAAAACTGAAAGGTTTTCGTAGGTTGGGAAGCAAATGTGCTATTACAGAATTTCGTCGGAGGTGTGGTCGGCGAGCAGTCTCGAGTAGCCGTGTTTATTATTGATTTTTTTGCTTGCATTTCTTCCGGCGAGACCCTGTGTGATTATGAAAATTGCAATCCAGATTAGATTATGGTAGACGCGTTCAGCTTAAGAAACAGCGGAGATACTAGAAAACACCGCTGTACATTGATTATTCAGGTCGCGAATGCAGCGGAGTGCATTTCATGAATTTTAAGCTCGCAGACACATCATAGTTAGTGTAATAACATGTACAGATTCGTTTCTCAGCTCCCAGATAGGATTCGGCTCTCAGCTCCCATGATACTATAATTCGTACAGAAGGCCGAATCTTGCATAATGAGCCTTAATCATTCATTAAGAGGAAAAATAGCTCTTAATTTTGTTTCAGTCAGAATCAGAATCGGTTTTATTGAAAGTGAATAAAAAATTACAGGCTGTTAATATAAGTATTGGTTGGTATGATTAGTATGATTATATGGTCATTTGTTATTGCCACTCTTCGATTACACTTTGAAGATTACCAGTTTTTATGTTCCTTCTTTTAAAAATTCATTGAATATTACAATGCTGCCTTATGTTTTTGATTATGCAAGGACGTGCCTCCTTTTTCTTTAAAATAGGCGTGAATGCTCTCCAGTGCAACTTTGTTAAAGCCCTATTCACAAGGCATTGCAGAAGGAATTTGGTTAAGTCGACTACATCTTGGCAACGCCGAGAGTTTCATGGCCCTGATAAGCCTGTATGCCTTTGGGCTCGCGATTCTTAAGAACAGGCAGTTCATCATCCATGCCGTGCTGTAGCGTGCCCCTTGAGGAGCTTTCGCCTTCGCTTGCTTTAGAGAACTTTCAATGGCAACTTGTTGAATAGGTGGTAACACACTCGGTGCTTCTTTGAGGCTGTAGTCGGATTCTAATTCCACCTTTTTTTTTAGCTCTTTCACATTGTTTAAAAGTTTGCTTCGCCGACGCACCGCTCGCACGGCTCTTTTTTGAAAAATTTCCAGTTTCTGCTGCTGCTGCACTTAATCTACAGCTACTGTATTATTACAGTACTTTGCCTACGACCTTCCTGGCCCACCTGTCTGGTCAACCTAAGTTTAAGCTTCGAGCAACGGCTGCAGTTTGAGCTCTGTGTTAGTACTTCACAGCAGCTGCTTCTTCCTTCATAGAGCAGCCCTCCTGCGCATACTTTTCACAGCCCTGGCACACGTTCAGTGCGTCAACATGCGCGAGCACATCTGTCAGCTGTGACATGGCCATGACAACAGCTTTAAGGGTAAGGACGTGTTTTTGGGCTAGTTGGTTCTTCATCATCAATAGACAGCGCCAGAATATACACGGGACCAAACGACGAGTAACGAGAGTTACAGCGCCCTGTGTCTGTCTCGTTACTCGTCGTTTGGTCCCGTGTATATTCTGGCGCTGTCTATTGATGAAGCTTTAAGGGATTTAGCCCCACGACCATTAGCACTCACACTCATCTTGAGCGACTATGACGCATTTTTCAATAACCAGCGTGCTTTGTTCAGCCTTAATCACGTAAAAGGCAACAAAACTACTCTTCTCGTCACAATCGACAATTCTACGCCAACTCGTAGACGGCAAAAAGCGTCTTCGATATCCTTCAAAGTGAGAACACCGCTATTCAAAGTGAAGTCAAAATTTCCTGCCGAATCTTGAGGTTCACAGCTTGACTGATTCGAAGATCTCTCTAGCACAAGCGTGTCCCGATCTGGCGTCTTCCTTTTTTTTTCGTTTGCGCCTTTGAACGATACAATGGCAGGTTGGGGAAAACTTTGGGCACACTCCCTTCCACAAGACTCCATTTACCCCTATCGATTTCGACTTTTTGCCCATTAACAACGTGGGTGTACGTCATCAAGATGTCCTGGCAGTGGAAATACACATCGCACGCTCGCGATTTGTCTGACAGCCTTTTGTCCAGACGAGGAATGGCCCGATCCCACGCAGCGCGGAGAGCCGGATCACGCGGGGACCAGAAGATGGGTCTCCATTTTTGTTGGTCTTATGGCCGCTTGTGCAGCCGGGTGCGCAACACGTCGGCATTGCGGACGCGCAAAGATCCACACTCGGTTGAAAACAGCAGCACGTGTGCGCTTTCTGCCTGTGTACTGCAAAATCCACACGACACGACCAGACACGACGCACGTCTCCACTTGTTTGCCCACGCGTGATGAAACTTGCTAGAGCCGGGCTAGGGTGCCTCGATGCCAGCGCCACCGTTCAGGGTGGTGCCATCCTTTGACCGCCCCCGCGCCGCCGCTTTCTCGCTGGGACGCCATCTTGAATCACAGCGAGCGGTTGCGATTGCTTGGTGCCGGTGCTTAGTTCGAGGCACAGTGCGCGCGGATGTTTCGCTGACGCTTCTACTTGCTGGGCAGTGTTCAGCCGCATGACTAACAAGCTTGTCAAGGGCATCGAGTCGACAGTGACGGGCTGTTGTGTTCGCAAGTGCGCCGGATCAACGCGTAAAGGACTTCGTTGTTTTCGCTTCCCCCGGGACGCAGAGCGAAGTAAGAGATGGGAAGCCCAAGTAAAGCGGGATCACTGGAAGGCAACGGATAACTCCTACATTTGCGAGGTAAGTGTCAAGAAAGTTTAGACTACCGCACCGTGTTTTTCATTTAAATAAAGTATTCTCTGATCCTCGCTCACGAACTAAGCACTGCACCGATGCTGTCTGAGTAACGTGTGGTTTGCGAACGCGTGTCGCATAGGCTTTTTTCGCTTTGTTTTGATCGGCGCAGTCTATGCGAGTAGTACCCTTACTTTAAGGACTGACGAAGATGCTTAGCCGCGAAATAGTCTTACATTAGCTACGAATCGTCACGTTAACCACCTATTTTACCTTTTCACGGGAAGCACAGATCGTGTGTGTCTCTTGTTTCTTCTTTTTTTTTCTTTTTTTAGTACTGGTTATTTGGGACTAAAGAACGCAGTGCTTCGTCTGGGGAGAGCGGCTGTTGTGTACGTGGCAAGCGAAGCATTGTGATTTTCTCTGATTTCTCAGCAGATATCTTGCGGATCTCAGGGTGTTACGTTACATAGTTGATTTTTTAGACTTGTATATATTTGTAGCGTGGTGCTCGTAAGCCGATGGTCATTCGTGCTCATTCCCGATCGTAGTGGGTACTGTGACGGTCTTTAAATGCCTGTGCATGGTATGCCCAGGTGTAGTAGAGTTAAGGGGCATCAGGGACCAAAATGTTTCGGAGCTTTCTGACATGGTGTCTGTTGTAGCCTGTGCATTTCTTCGAAACGTGTGAAGCGAGGTAGTACAGCATTACTTCTGCGAAAATTTATTTTTAAGCAATGTAATGGGTTCTCTTTATTTGCAAGGCATCTTTTCATATCAATTTAAAAGTCAATAATCATTTTTGTTGTTTTACTTGTACTTAGAAACACTTTGAAGAGGACCAGTACGAGGGAAATCGACAGGGAAATGGACAGTGCACTGACCGCCCAAGCGTAATGCGAAAATTGATGTGCCATTTTGTCGTCGTGCGACTGCGTATCTACCTGCGCTGGCTAAACGAGCCTGATGATTCAGACGATGTTTATGACAGCAAGACTGACGTCAACTTGCCGTAAAGTGACTTGCTTTGCAGGTTACACCACACATTACATTATCGTCGCCATCAGCATGTTTGAGTCGACTGCAAAAGAAAGGCCTGTTGCATCTCTCTACATCATGGACTATTTTCAAAGTGAAAAATATTGATAATCTGTATTTGACTGTCTTAGTTTCATGTACGGTTTTTGTAAGTGATATGCATGCACTGTTGTTTATTTTTTCAATGTCGTTAAAATCAGTGTTCTAATGGTTATTTAATAAAATGTTCTGTACTCGCCATCAATATGTTTGGCTGATGTGATGTATGCCATGGTGGCTGATGTATTCTGGCTGTATATCTTGATTATTATGACCAGTGGTTGCGTTTTCTTGTTGGTATTCTCGTTTTCTATTTATAATGTTTGTAATAAAGTTGATGTACTCACTTGAAATCCCCCCTTCCCCATGTAACGAATAAAAAAAAAACTCCCTATCCCGCATTGTGTGTTTCGAGCCTACCTGGCGACCTTTTTTTATCTCGTTGTTCAACATAACCTTCAGGCGCCACACAGTACATATAATTTTTCATGTACATATCTCTTTCATGATTTTCTGTGCCAGACATTATTAAGTAAATATATTCTGTGCATCGTTTGGTTTCTTGTGTGTACTACGCAAGAGTGACACTGACAAGTTGCGTTAAATGGTTCTCTACAGCACTAATTAAACCTTATTCTCACATCGCAGTTATTTTACACCAGCTTAATCCTGTAAGCACACAGTGTGGTCCGCAAAAAAAAGAAAATTGCGCGTAGATATTGTGAAATAATTGCAACCAACGCAAAGAGCACGCGCAACGCCAGTGAAACTAACCGCCGTGCGCGAGTGGCTGGCTACGGTAAAGGAGGCGTGACGTGTAAACCAAAATACAACAGCGAAAAAGAAAAACTTCCATACTCAGGTGGTCGCAAACCTTACATACCGATCAACGAAGCGCTAAAAAAATGCTGCGTCTGTGAAACATACACACGGTATATTAAATGTGATTGAATTAGGCAACTTGGGACATGTTCCAGGCGCCATAAATTTACGTCTTCGACCCTCGAAGAGTTAACGGCTATTGGTTATGTATTGGTTATGAAGATGTGCAGATGCGATACTGATAAAAATACTCATCAAGGCAAAGCACTTGGAAGCGCGCCGCGGGTAACACTATTTATGAACGCAAGCATAGCCGAGTCTGAGCTCGTGTGATTCAATATGGCGGTACCAGCGAGGTTGTCTCCACCCTGAACGGCGGCGCTGGCTTCGAGGCACCCTAGAGTCGGGCTAGGGTGCCTCGATGCCCAGCGCCTACGTTCAGGGTGGAGACAACCCCGCTGGCGCCGCCATATTGAATCACACGAGCTGAGACTCAGCTACGCTTGCGTTCATAAATAGTGTTACTCGCGGCGCACTTCCAAGTGCTTTGCCTTGATGAGGATTTTTTTATCGGTATCGAACCTGCACATCTTTATAACCAATAGCCGTTAACTCGTCGAAGGTCCAAGACGTAAATGTATGGCGCCGGGAACATGCCCCCAGTTGCCTAATTCAATCACATTTAATATGCCGTGTGTATGTTTGAAATACGCACTATTTTTTTTGCGCTTCGATGCTTGGTATATAAGGTTTGCGACCCCCTGTGTGTGGAAGTTTTTCTTTTTCGCTGTTGTATTTTGGTTTACACGTCACGCCTCCTTTACCGTAGCCAGCCACTCGCGCACGGCGGTTAGTTTCCCTTGTGCTGCGCGTGCTCTTCGCGTTCGTTGCAACTATTGACGATATCTACGCGCAATTTTGCTTTCTTTTGCCCACAAAACTGTGTGCTGACAGGATTAAGCTGGTGTAAAAATAACTGCGATGTGAAAATAAGGTTTAGTTAGTGCTGTAGAGAAACATGTAACGTAACTTGTCTGGGTCAATCTTGCGTAGTACACACAAGAAACCAAACGATGCACAAAATACATTTACTTATAATGTCTAGTACAATCAATCATGAAAGAGATATGTACATGAAAAATTATATGTACTGTGTGGCGCCTGAAGGTTATGTTGAAAGGCGAGATAAAAAAAAATTCGCAGGGTAGGCTCGACACACAATTCGGGATAGGGAGAGTTTTTTTTTTTTATTTATTCATTACATGGGGGGGGGGGGGGGGGGGTCAAGTGAGTACATCAACCTTATTACACACAATATAAACCGAAAACAAGAATGCAAACAAGAAAACGCAACCGCGGGTAATATTAATCAAGATATCCAGCCAGAATACATCAGCTACCATCGAATACGTCGCATCAGCCAAACACATCGATGGCAAGTACCGAACATTTTATAAATAACCATTAGAACACTGATAACTGCATTGAAAAAATAAACAACACTGCACACATATCGCGTACAAAAACCGTAAATGAAACTAAGACAGTCAAATACAGATTAGTAATGTTTTTCACTTCGAAAATATAGTCCATGATGATGTAGGGCTGTTGACTTTAACAGACGGCGCCCATCCTGTCGATTTCCCTCGTACTGGTCCTCTTCAAAGTGTTTCTAAGTACAAGTAAAACAACAAAATTGATTATTGATATGAAAAGTTGCCTTGTAAATACAGAGAACCCATTACAGTGCTTAAAAATAAATTTTCGCAGAAGTAATGCTGTATTACCACGCTTCACACGTTTCGAAGAAATGCACAGGCTACAACAGACACCATGCCAGAAAGCGCCGAAACATTTTGGTCCCATGATGCCTCTTAACTCTACTACACCTGGGCATACCGTGCACAGGCATTTAAAGACCGTCACAGTACCCACTACGATCGGGAATGATCACGAATGACCATCGGCTTATGAGCACCACGCTACAAATACATTCGTCTAAAAAATCAGCTATATACCGTAACAACCTGAGATCCGCAAGGTATCTGCTGAGAATAGAGAAAATCACAATGCTTCGCTTGCCACGTACACATTAGCCTCTCTCTCCAGCCGAAGCACTGCGTTTTTTAGTCCCAAATAACCAGTAGCGAAAAAAGAAACTGAGGGGGAAAAAAACAAGAGACACACGATGTGTGCTTCCCGTGAAAAAGTAAAATAGGTGGTTTACATTACCATTTGTAGCTAATGTAAGGCTTGTAGCGTTCCTAGTAAACACAACTAAAGGAAACACATAGCTTAATACTGACGGATGCTTTCCACCATTTTATTCTAACTGAAACTGCCCTCCTCGTCCTCCTCTTCCTTCGTCCCCTTTGTTCTTCCTCTTCTTTCGTGGCCTAAATGCGGCACGCTTCACCCTCCCTGGCTCTCTTTGTTCACACCTCCTGGTGTGGTACTTGAAAATATTTCCGATGGAGGCACACTCTTCTTTACCAGAGGCTCCCAGATACCATATTGTCTTCAGGATGCCGTGCTGTGACGCCGTCTTTATCACAGAAAAGGGTCCATGAAATTTCACATTTGAAGTCCCAACGCCTTTTCTTATTAGGACCTTGTCATCAACCTCTATGTGTGGCATTTCGTTGTTGCGTCTTCTGTCAAAGTTTCTCTTCATGCGTTGTTTGTAGATATCCTCCGCCTGCGCGCTTTTCTTTGTTTCGGTAAGTTGAAGCTTGCCCAGAATACCCAGTTCGCGATCCGCAAGTAGCGTCGGCGGGATTCCTGAGGCGGCAAAAAGCGGGCTGCACCCCAAGCCACTGGTGTATGACCGGTTATGGTGCCTCACAGCAGCCTCTAGGCAGCATTTCCACCCACCTGTAAACTTTGGATACATCCTTATAAATTGCTTCACATCTCGGATGGCACGCTCTGCAAGACCGTTTGCGGCGGGGTGGTAGGGCGAGCAAAATTTGATAGTCATGCCATGATCTCGAGTCCACTTCGCTAGTTTCGCACTACGGAAGGCAGGCCCATTGTCACACACTATGGTCTTCGTGTGTCTAAAACATTCGGCTTGAAGAAGAGCAATGACGCTGTGGGCGTCTTCCTTTCCTGCCTTAGCCGTAATCATTCTGGTGCATTCGTCTATGCAAAGTAGAAACGCCTGCGTTTTCCTGACACCTTCACCCGCTTTCTTTAGCTCTGCAAAATCCAAGTGAACGACTTCAAAGGGGACTCGCGAATGCTGCGGGATTATCATGACGTCTGTCGCTTGTCTGTACTTCACTTTGTTTACTTGACATGTGTGACATGTCCGTACATAGTTGCTGATCTCTTCTTTCATACTTGGCCATGCAAACCGCTTCAGTAGCTTGTTATATGTGCGCCAAAACCCATCATGCCCACCTGACTCTGGAGTATCGTGGTAAAGGTGAAGGATCTCCGGAACCATTATCGATGGCACGTGGTACTTTCCATCGGTCTCTCTCATTTCTTCTGTGCCTTCCCACAGCTTCACGTAATTTATCTGTTCTGACTGTTGGCTTGTTTCATAGACGAGCAATCTGGACAAGGCATCTGCATCGGTGAGCAGCGGACCAGGGCGGTGCGAAACGACGAAGTCAAATTGTTGCAGGTAGTTAACCCACCTTGCAATGCGTCCTCGTGGTTGTGCCATATCAAGAAGGTGTGTCAATGCCTGATGGTCAGTGAAAAGTGTGAATTTCGCTCCTTCTAGGTAAGTCCGGAAATACTGAACAGCTTTCAAGACGGCCAGTGCTTCCTTTTCGGTGGTGGTGTAGTTCACTTCTGCAGGCTTCAATGTATAGCTGTAGTATCCCACCACATGATGTCTTTGGTCAGGTTCGTTTGAGAGTTTTTGATAGAGCACTGCCCCAGTTGCATAATGCGATGCATCAGTGTTCAACACAAACGGTAGCGAGAAGTCAGGAATGCGGAGAATAGGGTCGGATGATATAAGCCTTACTAGCTCATGGTAGGCACTTTCACGATCGTCATTCCACAGGAATGGTACGTCTTTTTGCATCAATCGTTTGAGGCATCGTGTCTTGACTGCATAGTCTCTTATAAAGGCCCTAAAGTGTCCAGAGAGGCCCAGGAAGACACGAAGGGATGTACGTCGTAAGGCTTCACCAACTTAGAAATTCTTTCAACGGATTCCTGCTTTGTGCTTTTGGTACAGCCGTCAAATGCCCTGCCTAGAAATACCACTTTTTCTTGGAAGAATGCGCTTTTCTTAAAGTTTACTTTGAGATGTGCGAGGCTGAGCGCATGGAGAACTAGGGAAATGTGAATTTTGTGATCTTCTTTTGTCTTCGAGAAAACGATTATGTCGTCTATATAAACATTGCAAAAGGTGCACAAGTATGGTTTCAGGATGTCATTCATGATCTTTGGAAACCACGCTGGGGAATTCTTCCATCCGAAAGGCAATCGGTTATATTCGAACAAGTCGAATGGCGTAACAAATGCGGTGTACTTTTTGGTCTCCTCGGTCAAGGGAATCTGCCAAAAGCCTTTGCAGAGATCGATCCGTGAAAACCAGTGGCAACCACCAGTTTCATCAATAATATCATCAATTTTTGGCATCGGGAAAGGTATTAATTCTGTTTGGCGATTTAGAATCCTATAATCGGTACAAAGACGAAAAGTGCCATCGTCTTTAGGAGCGATTGTTATAGGCGAAGCAAACGGTGAAATTGATGGTCGGATGATGTCGGCGTCTAACATTGCTTGCAACTCCTTTTTCAACCAAGCCTTTTTCTCTCTTGACATATTATATGGGGCTTTCCGAACCACTGTTTTGTCTGCGAGTTCAAAGGGAACTGCATGTGACTTCATCGGCGGAGGATAGTTTTCTATGCATACGAGCTCTGGATACTTTGCTCTGATGTCTTCTTCACATTGAACTAACTTTAGAGGGCTGGGTGTCTCTCCGCTTTTCGTCAGTTTAGCATTTTCTTCAACCAATACCCTGTCATCCCAATAAAGGTTTATCTTGAGCTTTTTCATGTCAGGGCGAGATAAAAGGAAGTCATAGGTGACGTCAGGTATTGCCAGCACATCGCTCTTTACGCAATGTCCTTGAAATTCAATCACTACAGACGCCCACTCATTATGGGAGCTTACTGCCCCATCGTAACCCTGGACACGTAGGGTCCTCCCACTGTGGAGACGGCTGGTGTCTATTCTTTGCTGGTTGATGATGGACACAGACGCTCCACTGTCCACGAGTGCGTTCATCTCAACACCGTCAATCTTGACAGGGACATGAAGTAGGTTAGAAGACGCCAAGTACACAGTTTCGTGGCAGTCTTTCACGAGAGGCCGATCGTCTTTACCCAGTTCTGTGTGGGGTTCGCCGACAGTCGGAACGCATACAGTGCTACCAGGACTACTTGAGCAGCAATTTGAGGACTTCAAAACGTTGCTCCGAAGGCTTCCTGCGAGTTTGAGGGATCGTATATGCGACTGAGGTTCTACGAGCTCATTGCTGTCCAGGAGTAATTCTTCTCCGCAAGGACTTTCCTGTGCTGGCTCCACGGGCAAATTTTTCAGACACCGCATGAGGTCGTCTATTGTATCGGGGGCTTTCAGCTGGACCTGTTTTCGAATACTGAGAGAGAGTCCCAGCATTACCAAAGCTATAACTGCGAGTGAAGAGAGTTCAGGTTCTGCCATGCGCAACAGACGACGCTTCTCAAGGCAGTACTCTAGTAGGGAGCCACGCGTGTGTCTGAAGCGTAGCGCCAACTCCCATCTCTCCAATGGACTGCATTGGAACGCCACCAGGAAGCTGCGTTTCCACTTCTCCCAATATGCTGGCTTTTGATCCAGGATCTGCAGATCGTACCATTTTCTGGCAGTGGCACCAAGGTAACGTCGCATGTTCTGAACTTTCTCTTCGTCGGATAGCCACCCGTTATTCGCAGAAGCATACTCATAATACCATAACCAATATTGCGGGTCTTCGGAGCCACCTTCAAAAACATCAGGTTCAACCATATCCGGCGCTCGTTTTCCTTTCCTCAGAGACTCGGCCAGTGCTGCCATAAGCTGACTTTGTTGCATCATCTGTCGCTGTTGCACTTCAAAAACTTGCAAAACGTGGCTCACCTTCTCTGTTGACATATCCTCTGTCGGAGAACTACGGCGCATGGGTGCCAAAACAAGCTCTTCTATTGTTGCCAGCTGCAGGTTCACCTTGACTGATCCTGTCTGCAAAAGTTCCTCACGGCATGTGGACGCTTCTTTGAGCACTGCGTCGACGAGGCCAGGGGAGCTGACGTGGCGCGGAAGACTTGTTGACGGTTCATCTTGCACTTGGTAGCCAGTGAAGATAATGCGCTGCGACGAGGTCTGGTCAATGAAGAATGTAACCCACATCCTGTCGGGCTGCGCCAAATTATGTAGCGTTCCTAGTAAACACAACTAAAGGAAACACATAGCTTAATACTGACGGATGGTTTCCGCCATTTTATTCTAACTGAAACTGCCCTCCTCGTCCTCCTCTTCCTTCGTCCCCTTTGTTCTTCCTCTTCTTTCGTGGCCTAAATGCGGCACGCTTCAAGGCTATTTCGCGGCGAAGCATTTTCGTCAGTCCTTAAAATAATGGTACTACTCGCATAGACTGCGCCGATCAAAACGGCAAAAGCCTATGCGACGCGCGCTCGCAAACCATAGGCTACTCAGACAGCATCGGTGCAGTGCTTAGTTCGTGAGTGAACGTAGGTACGTGAGCGAGTATCAGAGAATACTTTCTTATTTAAATGAAAAACACGATGCGATAGTCTAAACTTTCTTGACACTTACCTCGCAAATGTAGGAGCTATCCGTTGCCTTCCAATGATACCGCTTTACTTGTGCTTCCCATCTCTTCCTTCGCTCTGGGTCCCGGGGGAAGCGTAAACAACGAAGCCCTTTACGCGTCGATCCGGTGCACTTGGGAACACAACAGCCCGGGATGTCGACTCGATGCACTTGACAAGCTTGTCATTCATGCGGCTGAACACTGTCCAGCAAGTAGAAGCGTCAGCGAAGCATCCGCGCGCACTGTGTCTCGAACTAAGCACCGGCACCAAGCACTCGCAACCGCTCGCTGTGATTCAAGATGGCGTCGCAGCGAGAAAGCGGCGGCGCGGGTGCGGTCAAACGATGGCACCACCCTGAACCGCGGCGCTGGCATCGAGGCACCCTAAGCCGGGCTAGGGTGCCTCGATGCCAGCGCCGCCGTTCAGGGTGGTGCCATCCTTTGACCGCACCCGCGAGGTAAGTTTGCGAGGTAAGTGTCAAGAAAGTTTAGACTATCGCATCGTGTTTTTCATTTAAATAAGAAAGTATTCTCTGATCCTCGCTCACGTACCTACGTTCGCTCACGAACTAAGCACTGCACCGATGCTGTCTGAGTAGCCTATGGTTGCGAGCGCGCGTCGCATAGGCTTTTGTCGTTTTGATCGACGCAGTCTATGCGAGTAGCACCCTTATTTTAAGAACTGACGAAAATGCTTCGCCGCGAAATAGCCTTACACTAGCTACAAATCGTCATGTAAACCACCTATTTTACTTTTTCACGTGAAGCACACATCGCGTGTCTCTTGTTTCTTTCTTTTTTTTCCCCTCAGTTTCTTTTTTCGCTACTGCTTATTTGGGACTAAAGAACGCAGTGCTTCTTCTGGGGAGAGCGGCTGTTGTGTACGTGGCAAGCGCAGCATTGTGATTTTCTCTGTATTCTCAGCAGATATCTTGCGGATCTCAGGTTGTTACGTTATATAGCTGATTTTTTTAGACGAATATATTTGTAGCATGGTGCTCGTAAGCCGATGGTCATTCGTGCTCATTCCCGATCGTAGTGGGTACTGTGACGGTCTTTAAATGCCTGTGCACGGTATGCCCAGGTGTAGTAGAGTTAAGGGGCATATGGGACCAAAATGTTTCGGCGTTTTCTGGCATGGTGTCTGTTGTAGCCTGTGCATTTCTTCGAAACGTGTGAAGCGAGGTAATACAGCATTACTTCTGCGAAAATTTATTTTAAGCACTGTAATGGGTTCTCTGTATTTACAAGGCAACTTTTCATATCAATAATCACTTTTGTTGTTTTACTTGTACTTAGAAATACTTTGAAGAGGACCAGTACGAGGGAAATCGACAGGAAATCGAACAGCTCTACATCATCATGGACTATATTTTCGAAGTGATAAACATTGCTAATCTGTATTTGACTGTCTTAGTTTCATTTACGGTTTTTGTACGCGATAAGTATGCAGTGTTGTTTATTTTTTCAATTTAGTTATCAGTGTTCTAATGGTTATTTATAAAATGTTCTGTACTCACCATCAATGTGTTTGGCTGATACGACTTATTCGATGGTAGCTGATGTATTCTAGCTGGATATCTTATTAATATTACCCGCGGTTGCGTTTTCTTGTTTGCATTCTTGTTTTCGATTTATATTGTGTGTAATAAGGTTGATGTACTTACTTGAACCCCCCCCCCCCCCCTGTAATGAATAAATTAAAAAAAAACTCTCA
>NC_051160.1:138325725-138360078 GCF_013339745.2 Dermacentor silvarum | reverse complement strand
GCGAGAAGGTGGTAAAGAATCCGACGCTGCTCGACGAGTTTCCCGTTCTGATCTCGTCGAACCTCCGAGCCGCCCCAGAGGCCGTGGCAACAGTCACCAGCGCCGAGCGCGTTCGGTGCGAACGCGGGCAAACGGCGACGGCGTCGACAACAGTTCTGCGCGTTGCGGGTGCTGCTGTATCTCCAAGTTTATACAGTTGATAAAACTACTCTATCTTACTCCGTATAGCTCTCTAAGTAAGTTGCTATCGCCTTGGTGCTTCGCCTTCGGCTGTCTCCTTGCCTGACCCCTTGTATATGTCCAATTGAACGCCGCGGAGCGCTCCTTCGAGTTACGAACTGCGCGCCGTTAGAACGCAGGGGTGTGAACTTGCACGGAGGCGGAACGTGCGGAAAAAAACATTTCACCGAGCAGCGTTGTACACGTTCCTCTAAAATAGGAACGAAAGCTCGTTCCTCGTACCTTCCAATCTTGGAACGAGTTCCCGTTACAAGATACTTAAGGAGAATGGAACCGCGTTCCAGTTACATTTAACATTGTAACGTGTCGTTACATTAACGTTACCTTTGATTTTTGAAATTAAAATGTGGTGTCGGATATATTGCGATGAATAAAGTGTGCAATTTAAATCTCACATCAAACTAAGTATATTATAAGAATTTTAAACATTGCCGGCGGCACATTATCTGGAGATAAAAGAATCCAAAGCAACGCTCCTAGACGAATTTTTTTCATGCAGCACCGGACAACTCCAGAATGTTTACATGCCACTTTGGTGCTCGTCTATTACAAGTGCAAACACTACGGTGCTTTCCACTTCGGTCTTCAAATGCGCAGTCAGGATACTGCGCTTCAGATCTGCAAATAGAAAGTTTATCGCATGCACCAATAGAATTGAATGTCTGCGCAAGAAACCGCATCGAAAGGAACAATACTTAGGCGTTAATGAATGCTGATCCAATATTGCAGTATGAGCGGAAAAAGAAATGTCCAGAATAGATGTTCTTAATTTAGTAAAGACCCTTGTGTAAACTGGGCAAGAGTGAGTTACATCTCGATGTTAGTGTCCGACAGGCCGCCATGGCGGAAAAGAAACTACAAAAGGGAACGTCACGTGGCAATCTTGAAGCTAGTCATTAAAAAAAATATAATGCAGAACTAGAGGACAAAAAATGCACATAGTCACGTGACAGTCAAGCGGTAGTTCTTTGCGCCTTGCATGATGTGCTGCATACGTGCGTGCGTCGGTGCGCGTTTAATGCGTGGAACGTTTACAGAAGGAAACGCCGTTCCCTCTGCGTCCCTTTGTAAAAATAACGAGTTACCGTTACAGTTTTACGATGCTTAAAGGAATGGTGGCATTCTCCGTTCCTCCCAAAAAGGAACTAGTTCCTGGAACGCCGTTTCGTACAAAAATGCACCAAAGGGAATAATCGTTTCGCATAGCCACACGAAGCAGTTTGAAATGTCTCTGCCGAATTCTTTTATTGCGATAGCAATTATATGGACATCAAAAGCAGATTTCTGCCGTCGGCGTCGCCGTTGCCGTCGCCGTTGCCGTCGCCGTCGCAGTGAGGTTCCGTATGACGTCAATGAAGTGAAATCGTCGCCGCGCCCCGAAGCTGTATGTGCGAGTGAAAGGGCGCGAGGGGCGCGCGCTTTCACGGGGAGTGAACGCACGGCGGAGAACAAACGCGCGTTCTGCGCCGTGCTCGCTAAGGCTGCAGAAGTAGGCGTCTGTTTCCTCCCCTTTACAATCACCGTATATGTAGAGCAAACGCGCCTTCTTCCGACGCGCGAGAGTCCGTGGGGGAGGGGGGGAGGGGAGGGAAGGGGAGGCTGCGTTAGCTGCGGCACCAAGTGCCTATTTATATCAGAGGCTCCAGCAACAGTCACCCAACGCGCACGAATTTGAGCGAACGCGGGCAAAACGCCGACGGCGGTCGACAACAGTTGTTGCGTGTTGCCGATGCTGCTGCATGTCCAAGTTTATACACTGATAAAGCTACTATCATTACTCCGTAGGCTCTCTACAAATTTGCTATCGCAATGTGATGCTTCGCCTTTCAGGTGAAACTGCGACAACTTTTTATGCGATAGCAATTATATGGACACTCAAAAGCAGATTTCTGCCGTCGGCGTCGCCGTCGCCGTCGCCGTGAGGTTCCGTATGAGTCATTTGGAGATGAAATCGTCGATAATGGTCCTTGAGGGAAAGGAAAGGTGGCGCTATCTTCTGCAGCCTTGAGGGAGCACGGCTCAGCGTCGCGGTGGTAAGTGGTTCTTGAGGGAAAGGAAAGGGTTGGCGCTATCTTCTGCAGCCATTGAGGGAGCACGGCTCAGCGCCAATCGAACGCTGTATGTGCGAGTGAAAGGGCGCGAGGGGCGCGTCTTTCACGGGGAGTGAACGCGCGGCGGAGAACAAACGCGCGTTCTGCGCCGTGCTCGCTTAAGGGCTGCAGAAGTAGGCGTCTCTCTTTTCTCCTTTACAATCACCATATATGTAGAGCAAACGCGCTTCTTCAGACGCGCGAGAGGCCGTGGGGGAGGGGGAAGGAAGGGAGGCGACGTTTAGCTGCGGCACTAATTTGGCGCTGAGCCGTGCTCCCTCAAGGGCTGCAGAAGATAGCGCCAACCTTTCCCTTTCCCTCAAGAACCACTTACCTACCTGCGGCACCAAGTGCCTATTTATATCAGAGGCTCCAGCAACAGTCACCAACGCCGCACGCATTTTGAGCTAACGCGGGCAAAACGCCGATGGCGTCGACAACAGTTCTGCGTGTTGTTGCTACCAAAGCCGCTCACCTTACTTCGTATGACATTGCTGTGTTGCTATCGCATTCATTGCTTCGCCCTTAGGGCGAAACTGTGACATTTTTTTTAACTGCGAAGCTGTTTAAGCAGCCGTAATTTGTGTGCGTATAGAGAAACTACCAAAAAAGAAATTAATAAACTTTCTTGCAGAGGTGGATTTCGAGGCCGCGTACCTCCGGTACCAAAGCGAGCGTCGGAACCACTAGGATATACAGCCACGTTGCCAGACCATGCATTATGCTAACCATATGATTGCGTTCGAGCGTCGTCGTATTCCTCCACAGCTGGCGCGTTTGTACGCTCGTGCTCTGAGGTTTTGCGTGCTATGAGAGCAAGAGAGAGAGAGAAAGAGCGACGCATTCATGGAGCGGGTCCTTATCCCTTCTTTCGCGCCCACTTACCCCTCCCCGTTGGCGCTGAGCCGTGCTCCCTCAAGGGCTGCAGAAGATAGCGTCAACCTTTCCCTTTCCCTCAAGAACCACTTATCATCATCTCCTGAAACGCGGTGTCGGTGTTGGAAAGCTGTGCTGTGCAACGCGCAGTGTCGGCCGTAAGTCCGAGACGTGCGAAAAGAAATTATAGTCTACATGAGTAATAAGATGAAAAGTTCGTGCGCACTTCCGGAAAATGCTGGGCTACGATCACACAGCTTCGCTGTTTCAAGCGTTGCGCGGCCGAGTGCAAGGTTTTTTTATTAGCAATATGTGTGATATTATTGAACCGGGATACAATTTTTGTGGATGATTGTGTACTGTGTGCAAGGGCATCTAATGAGTCATTGTTTTTATTGGCGGCCGACTTGAAGCGCGTATAAAAATGGTGTGTCACTAATAGCATGGCCCTAAACATAAATAATTATGTAGACATTAGCTTCACTACAAAAATGTTACAAAATCAGATATAAGTATTTGTTAAGTGGCCAGTTGAAATAAAAAAATAATTCACCTGTTAAATATTTAGGTCTTATGCTGTCAGAGGATGGCTCTTGGTCATAACATCTCAATACCGGGCATGCCCTTCACTTGCAACAAAGTTTAAAACACATAAGTATTAACGTAAAAGAGCAGCGTGAAAAACAAGTTTTACCTAATGTTGGTGTAGGCATGCCCTATGTTGAATGCGGTTTGTGATGTGCATATCAATGCAGCATTGGGTGAACGTTAAAGAACCCCAGGTGGACTAAAGTAATCCGGAGTCCCCCACAACGGCGTGCCTCATAATCAGATTGTGGTTTTGGCACGTAAAGCCCAACAATAATTTTTTTGAATATTAATGCTCTAGAAAAAGTCCAATTCGTCGCGACACTGTTCGACCTGGGGATATACAACCACTTTCTAAGTGTAAGAGGAAAAAATAACTGGACTGGATCCTTTTGCTTGAACAGGGAAGCAGGTTACGTCTTAAATTGTTTACTCAATCTTTCATAATCATATTGACACGTATACATGTTTATCTTTCACCGGTGACCACTTTTCACCGGCTAACAAATGTTAAACGTAATCGCTAGGCACAGGACGCGCCTGCAGGTATCGGAAGTTTCTGGAACGTTATCGATGCTTCTATCCGTTGTCTCTTGTCACCGACGCTCATGTCATCTGATTGTATGAGGCACGCGAATTATCTAGAACTTTCTGGAAGACACGCGGAAACCACGGATTATTCTGGGACCTTCGATGACTCATGTATAAAAGCCGACGCGTTGCGCCGCTGATCAGATTTCGACGATCGCCGTCTGTGTTCGCCGCTTTCGTTGTGCTTCGAGTGTAGCTTGATTTTGTGGGCCTGCAATGGTTCGCCGTCAGCGCGCCACGTCCACAGCTTGGCGAGCGATCACGTGACATCGCCGACTACCTCGCCAGAGCCCAGTGGCAATCACGACGACCCTCACGCTCGCCGTCACCAGGCCGCTACATCTCGCCCCGGGTTGGGCCGGGTAAGGGCTGTATGCCGGCCCAACCCTAGCCTACCGATCTCCTAGCCCTTACCCGGGAAACTAAAGGCAGCAACCGATGGAGGTGCGGTTGCTGTACGACGCAATGCTGAAGATACTCCGCCGCCGACGAACTAAATTCGCGAATCATCATGACGAGCTATCAGCCTAGCGCCTGGCAAGAGCCTTGACGACAACACTTCGCCGCCGAAAGTAGACCTACCAACGCGACGTAGCAGCAGCGCAGCAAGCTGACGCAGCCGTGATCCGACACCACGACTTAACCGTAACGCCAGACGATGGTCTACCGATCTAAACGTGCTATTCGATGGTCATAACGTCACCGCTCTCGTCGACACTGAAGCCGACTATTCCGTCTGCAGTGGCGAGTTCGCCGCCAAGTTGAAGAAGGTGAAAACGGCCTGGCAAGGACCCGATATCCGGAGAGCGGGAGGCCACCTAATAACGCCGGCTGGAATCTGCACAGCGCGAGTCACGGTAAACAACCGCACTTACCCGGCGAGCTTCGTAATCCTGCAGCACGGCTCCAGGGATGTTATCCTAGGCATGGACTTTCTAAACCAACACGGTGCAGTCATCGACTTAAGACGCGTCCAAGTCGATAACGCTTTCAACGCACAACGCGACACCACCGGATCCAAACACCAGTTACATTGCCTTGAATGTGCTAGAAGAACAAGTCACCGTTCCGCCTCGCTCCAGCGTAATGATTTCCGTCGGTACCGAAGTGCCTACAGACATGGAGGGTGTCATCGAGGGCGATCATCACTTACTGCACGACCGTGAAATTTGCGTCGCTAGAGGCATAGATGAGCTACATGAAGGCAAAGCAAGCGTGATGCTTACGAGCTTCAGCCACGAATACAAGCACATTAACAAAGGCACCACGGTCGCCTACATCGACGAAATAGTACAATCCAGCGGTGCTTTCGCCTTCACGGATTCTAGTGCACCTGCAACGATGACTGTAATACCTGAACCAACTTTCGACGTCAATCAGAACCTTCCCAATAATAAGAAAGAATAGCTAAAAGCTCTGCTCCTGCAGTACAAGAACTGCTTCTCGTCGTCGTCAAAAGTTCGACAAACCTCTGTCGCCAAGCACCGCATCATAACCGACGAATATGTCCGCCCACTCGGTCAGAGCCCCTACTGAGTTTCGGCGCGCGAACGCGAGGCCATAAGGCAACAAGTCGACGAAATGCTACGCGACGACTTCATCCAGCCATCCAAGAGTCCGTGGGCGTCCCCCGTGGTGTTAGTAAAGAAGAAGGATGGAACGCTACGTTTCTGCGTCGATTATCGTCGCCTCAATAAAATCACGAAGAAGGACGTAATCCCACGTATTGACGACGCCTTGGATCGACTCTACAACGCAAAGTACTTTTTGTCAATGGACCTCAACACCGGCTACTGGCAAGTCGAAGTCGACGAGAGGGACCGGGAGAAGACTGCCTTTATAACACCAGACGGACTGTTCGAGTTCAAGGTCATGTCGTTTGGTCTTTGCTGGGCACCTGAGACTTTCCAACGCGTCATGGATAATGTAGTGACAGGCTTGAAGTGGCAGACTTGCCTCGTCTATTTGGACGACGTCGTTTGCCTCAAGCTTCGAGGAACACCTCCGGCGCCTTCAAAAGTTCTTCAAGTTATCAAGACCTCCGGACTCACGTTAAAGCCAGAAAAGTGCCGCTTCGCATACGAGGAGCTCTTGTTTTTGGGCCACGTCATCAACAAGTCTGGAGTTTGCCCTGACCCACAGAAAACTGCGGCCATCGCTGACTTTCCTCCGCCCGCCGACAAGAAGGCAGTCCGTAGATTTCTTGGACTGCGCGCCTATTACAGGCGCTTCGTGAAGGACTTTTCACGGATCGCTGAGCCACTGACGTACCTCACGAAGGCCGACGTCGAGTTCAAGTGGGAGACGCCGCAAGTCGAAGTATTTGAAGAACTGAAGCGACGCCTGCAATCGCCGCCAATACTTGCACATTTCGACGAAAAAGCCGATACCGAAGTGCACACCGACGCAATCAGTGTAGGACTCAGCGCTGTGTTTGTGCAGAGGACTGACGGACTAGAAAGGGTTGTAAGTTACGCTAGCCGGTCGCTGTCGAAGGCGGAAACAAATTATTCCACAACCGAAAAGGAATGCCTCGCCATCATCTGGGCTACATCAAAGTTTCGTCCCTACCTCTATGGCAGGCCCTTCAAAGTTGTCAGCGACCACCACGCCTTGTGTTGGCTAGCTAACTGGAAGGATCCTTCAGGTCGCCTCGCACAATGGAGTCTGACACTTCAAGCATTCGACATCACCGTCGTTTACAAGTCCGGGCGAAAGCACTCTGACGCCGACTGCTTGTCTCGCGCCCCCGTTGAACCGCCGCCACAGGACGACCGGGATGACGACACTTTGTCGGGACCCATCAGTCCTTGTCTGCTTGTCTGGCGCCCCCGTCGAACCGCCGCCACAGGACGACCAGGATGACGACACTTTCTTGGGACCCAACAACAGCGAGCTGACCCGGAACTAATGAGCCTTGTAGACTGCCTGGAAGGCAAGACTGTCATTGTGCCCAAGGTGTTCAGGCGAGGATTGGCGTCGTTTTTCTTGCAAAACAACATTCTCTTAAAGACGAACTTCTCGACTGTTCGAGCCAACTACCTCCTAGTGGTACCCTCAGCATTGCGTCCAGAGGTTCTGCGAGCTCTCCATAGCGACCCAACGGCTGGACACCTCAGTTTTTCCCGCACGCTCGCGAGGATCCAAGAAAAATACTACTGGCCTCGCCTCTCTGCCGACGTCGCCCATTACGTAAGGACATGCCGAGACTCTCAGCGACGCAAAACACCGCCGACAAGGCCAGCCGGACTTCTACAGCCGATCGAGCCACCTCGCCGACTGTTCCAGATGATCGGGATGGTCATACTGGGGCCTTTCCCGACGTCGACGTCCGGGAATAAATGGATCGTCGTAGCTACGGACTACCTCACGCGCTACGCCGAAACAAAAGCCTTGCCCAAAGGCAGTGCCGCCGAGGTAGCCCGATTTTTCGTTGAGAACACCCTCCTGCGTCACGGCGCCGCAGAAGTCCTCGTCAACGACAGAGGTACAGCCTTTACGGCAGAACTAACTCAAGCCATCCTGCGATACAGCCACACAAGCCATCGCCGAACCACCGCCTACCACCCGCAGACGAATGGCCTCACCGAGCACCTAAATAAGACCATCGGCGACATGCTGGCAATGTACGTCGACGTCGAACACAAGACGTGGGATGCCATCCTTCCGCACGTGACCTTCGCATACAACACGGCCGTGCAAGAAACGACGCACGTGGCGCCGTTCAACCTGGTCTGCGGAAGGAACCCGGCAACGACGTTGATGCCATGCTACCGGACGTCACCGACGAAGAAAATCTCGACGTTGCCAGCTATTTGCAGCGTGCCGAAGAAGGCCGACAGCTCGCCTGCCTGCGCATCAAGAACCAGCAGAGGACCGACAGCCGACACTACAATCTTCGACGACGCTACGTCGAGTACCAGCCCGGCGACCGTGTTTAGGTCTGGACTCCGATACGCCGACGAGGACTTAGCGAGAAACTGTTACGTCGCTATTTCGGACCATATAAGATGATCCGACGTATTGGCACACTGGACTATGAGGTTGTGCCAGACGGCATTTCGTAATCACAGCGGCGCCGGGCACGACGTGAAGTCATAGAGTTTCTCACTATAACACCTAGAGGGTAAACTGGCGCCACCGTCTATGCGATTTTCTTAAAGGGCGCCGTGCCCTCATGGGAATGACGGGATATGTGTCTGCGAGGCTTGTGTTGGCTGGTGTTGTACGAGGCTCCCTCTAAAACGTGTCTATATGGCTATACAAATAACGCATTCTTAAAATAAAATCTACATAAAAGGCTTTCATTCACCCATATTACATCTCTCAATAAAGTTTGCTCACCTGCAATGCAGCATCAAGCGAAGAAAAGCAAGAACAGACGACAAGTTGTTCCAAAGCGAGCGAGAATCTTATCGTCTGCCCTCCAACTTTAGCGGCCAGCTGATACTTATTACGTTCCATAGAATTCTGCATTGAATAGTATGTCCTCAACATTAAACAAAACATGTTTTTGTGTAATAATAAAGCTAAAGCAGTTTTTTACGTGCTGTTTTAGCAGGAAATGAATCATTGTGACCGACGCAACGGTGCTAGCCAGGCGCGTCTTCAAGGCGTTCTGGCTCTCCAAGAACGATGCCAATCCGAAGTCACAATATACCGGCATTCCCATGGATACCACCGCGCAGCAGCGCCACTTTTCCCTCTAGGTAATATAGTGAGAAACTCTACGCGTGAAGTCATCCACGTGGTGCGTCTTAGCCCTTTCTACGCCCGCTGACGAACTTCGGTACTTTGTTACTTTGTTATTGTTTGTTGTTGTTTTTATTGCGATAGCAATTATATGGACACTTAAACCGGATAATCTGCCGTCGGCGTCGCCGTCAGGTTCCGTATAGATTCCAAGGGTGATAAAATCGTCGCCGCGCGCCGTATGCACGAGCGAAAGCGCGAGGGGGAGGGACGCGCGCGCTATCACGGAGAGCGAACGCACGGCCGAAAGCAAACGCGACCGTCGCGCGAAAGGCCGTGGGGGTATGGGAGGGAGGGAGGCGGGGCGACGCTGTGCTCCGGCACCAAAGGCGTATCTTGCAATCGGGCGTAAGGAGAACTTGCCACTCTATCTCCCACGCAAAAGCAACAAAGCGGTAAGGCAGCGCGGGGAGGGAGGGGGGGAGGGCGCAGCTTCTACTCTGCCAACAACACCGTTCGTACTTTGCCCGGCTGTGCCCGTCGCCCGCACGGTCTCCTATCTCCACATGGCTCTGACCTTTGTATGTGCTGTGCATCCGCCGCTCAGTTTCCTTTGAAGCGATAGACCCCACGAACCTTGCCCGCTGCGGCGGCTGCGATTGCTGCCAACGTTTTGACAGTCGTTGTATGCGGTCATTCAGTGTGATCTATTCATGTTTGCTTGTGCGCGCTGACACCACGCTTGTTAATTCAGTTAGTAAGCGGATGTGTCCAAGTTTATGCAGCCGATAAAACTACTATCCCTACTCCGAATAGCTCTCTACTAATTTGCTATCGCAATTGATGCTTCGCCTTTCGGGCGAAACTGAGACTTTTTTTTCTCTCTCTGTACGCGTGGTTTTGTTTTCGCTTTCTTGTTTGTATCATCGGGACGATGCTTTTTAAGGGGAGGGTATTGACACGTATATATGTTTATCTTTCACCGGTGACCGCTTTTCACCGGCTAAAAATGTTAAACGTTATCGCTAGGCACAGGACGCGCCTGCATGTATGGGAAGTTTTTCGAACGTTATCGATGCTTCTATCCGTTGTCTTTTGTCACCGACGCTCATGTAATCTGATTGTATGAGACACGCGAATTATCTAGATCTTTCTGGAAGACACGCGGGTACCACGGATTATTCTGGGACCTTCGATGACTCATGTATAAAAGCCGACGCGTTTCGCCGCTGATCAGATTTCGACGATCGCCGACTGTGTTCACCGCTTTCGTTGTGCTTTGAGTGTAGCTTGCTTTTGTGGGCACATGTTCGCCCAATAAAGAATCAGTTTCGTCATACACAGTTTTACGACTGTTTACTTCAGCGTCACTACTACATGACAGTATGGGAATCTGCTGATCAGACTATCTGAAGTAGAGCACTGCACGGGCCGGTTTTTCAGGTCCGGGCCTGGCCCGAGCCCGAAAGTACCATTCTTTGGCCGGCCCGGTTCTGTTCCACCCATTAGCCCTTTTGCCTTTACGAAGCTAGCTCGCGTTCTCGATTATTGTGAAGATACTGTCATGTGATCAACGGCCGCCGGGCTGTCTTCAAGCTGCATCAAAGCAGGTTTTTTGCCCTGCATGCCTTCTTGCTGGTTACTTGATAATTTAACTGTGAGAGAAATAAACATTTCATTACTAGCCGAACACCCACAGATTATTATGTGAATATTTGGTATGAAAACAAACCATACAATCGACAGTTAGGAAAATAGGGAGGGATCAGGCTGGCAACAACCACCTGGAGTGGCAGAACCCCGGCTTACATTTAGGGATGAAGTTGTAGAAAAGCACATCGGTTGATCACCATGCTCGTGCTTTAAAGTGTGCGGCAACATACTATAGCGAAGGCATAGGTGAACACTACCATACACGCCGCCGCCCGCCATTTAATCTCACTTTTTAATCTCATATAGTCATTCAGATGTACCTACAGTGATAGAACTCGAGCCACTAATTTTGGCGCGAATGTAAATTTAGATACGCTGGTTACTGGTTTTCAGAAATACGATAATACATGGCCACTAGAAGCTTTTTTTTTCATTAAACAGAAATTGTTGACCCACAAGGCTAACGCTCATCATATTTTCACGCGGAACATGCCATCTTTATTGCTTTATTCGGCTTCATTATAATGATGTCAATTTTTCAATCGACAATTTAGGCACCCTTGTTTAGAAATATATGCAAATTTAGAGTCTGTCTAATTGTGTTTCAGTACAGTGCATCTACAACGTAGGCTTTCCTTGTTTTTTTTTTCTCCGCCAGATTAAAGTATGATCTGCTTGCTTATTCACGTAAATTCGCAGGACAACGTACCTAGTGCTACAAAAACATATACAAGGCTGCGAACACGAGGGTCGCGCCACTTAACGAGTGGAAATAGCATTCAAAATAAAAATTTACGAGGCAATAAAGTGCTTTGCATTTCTATTTTGTTTTTCATATTCCCCTCCCCAATGTTGATAAATTTTGCAGCATCCGCGTAGTCTTAAAGCATTTGTCCAAGAACAATATACACTTCAAAGTCTCAGTTTAATTAGTTGGGCTAATTGTGATATAACCTACGGCAGAATATTCAACTCGCTTGAAAATATAACGAAGAAAATTAATGGAAACCAGTAGTAAGTTGCCCTGTGCCTTAGGACACAAAAAAGTTGCAAATTAACTTTTCAGAATTTAGTTTGCTACAATTTTATCAATGTACTCTAAGTACTTCTTGAAAACTTATTTAATTTTTGTTTTTCCGTTAAAATGATCATGCCGAAAATCTAGATATTTTTGTGCAGCAACAAAATATTGCCGTCGACTCTGCCTCTAGGCACGTCTTCCGCTCTTGAAAAATGTAACGAGCTCTATCGAAACTCATCTCATTGATTCCCGTTAAGGATAGCTCAGATACCTGAGACAGTCTAATGAATGTTTTTGCAGCGAGTCTCGCACCAATCCAATAGTTTTTCAATTTCTTTAGCGCGACTGCAATGCATATATATTTCTAACTCTTTGTCAGGTTGATTCGAATCTGTGATGTCTAGCAACTCATGAAGTGTGCCTTTCGCCGCTATTCCCACCCACCCAAATGTGTTTCTCCTGGTCGATAGGCGGCGCCGCTGTCGAAATTATACCGCTACCTCCATCAAACTTCGGGTCGTCCGTCACATGCCTGAGCACGATCACCTCTAGGAATTCGAGGTGTTAATAGGCTGGGAACAATGTGGACAAGAGTTCGTTAGTGTCGCGAAGACGAAAGAATTCCTGCAGAACCCATGTTAAGATGATTATCGAAGTTAATGCGATTAGCATTTACACAATCTAGCGAACAAGAAGCGACACACCGTGTTAGCTAAGACATCTTTGTTTAGAATCCGTAGTGTTTCTCCTCATTTTCAAGTGATTCGGCTATATGCGGCCATACACTGTCTTCCTGATTGACCCTGATTTGTTATGACCATCGCTCGCCAATGTTACCTCACGATAGTAGAACAAGGACCGCAGGCCGACAGGTGCATGCAGTGACGACGATGGAATTACGAGGTAGGAATGATGTCGATAGAACGACGAAGGCATATAAGGACGACGGCATGACGACGATGAGAGGATTCTGAAGTGACGGCGATAAAGAATTGCGACGGAATACAATGCCATGACACCGGTGTTCTAATCTCGATTGATTGACAATAATAGCACAATACTAGCGGAATGAAATAGAAATTATGCTGATGGAACGGAAGGTGGTATGACGACCAACGCATTTAGTAATTTTTAGCCAACCAGACACGCTTCTGAATAACATACCAGCCTGCTCCCTTTCTTTTCTCCTATTCCTTCCCAAGACGCTTTGCAAACATATCCTCTGCCGTTGAGCTCAGTACGCCAGTGCTCTAGCTCATTAGGCCACGATCACACGTTTACAAACGTATCTTGCCAACAAGTATATTATTCAAGCTCGAACTTAGGGGGAACATTGAGCTTGGGGGCTCCTATCGAAATACATGGGAAATCGGAAATAGTTTCTCAGAGCAACCAATGCACCAAATTTGATGAGTTATGTTGAATTTAGAAAAAAAAAGTTGAAGTGTAGTGATTGCCGAAAGGGATATTTTATTATAGGCTGGTCTACCTTTCTTACGTCAAATTATAAAGAATTGCCAAATTCAGAAAAAGAAAACTTGGCGTATAGAGCTATGTAGCTCAGCAGCTAAAAATGATATCGGAATTCTGTAAACTGCACCTAATAATACATCGAAAGCGGATAGCAATCATATATCATACACCATCCTGAAATATACCACTATGTTGTGAATGTTGCATTTGCAAAACCCTTCCAAACATTATAACAAATTCACGTAAGTTTTAAGTTAAAGCAAAAAAAATTGTTCGCTTTTGATGCTCCAACGGGTGCAGTTTATAGAAATGCCATATTTGTTTTTAATGGCTGAGTTTCGGATTTGTAAACTTCATGCTTCTATTTTTTTTGAAATTTACGAACATCCTGCAATTCTTTGAAAACATTACACTATCTAAACGAAAATTCTATTTGCTGCAGTCTCTGCAATTTAACTTTCCCTCTTAAATGCAACACATTTCATTCAAATCGGTTCAGCGGTTTTCTCATGAAAGCATTCCTGCATTTTACATGTATTTGATAATCCGGCATCGAAGATAGGCCCGAGCTAAAGCTTCCTCTTAAACAATGGATCACGCCAGTTTTATAGGAAACCCATGAAACAGAACCCTGACGTATACGCAAGACCGTGGCCACAGTGGTGTACAAATAAAAAGTCCTGCTCAAGGAAAAAAATATATATTCATCGGAAGCTTCGCGGGAGCCGTTATCTCGATCAGACATTCTCTCCAGAATGCGGACGAGCTTTCTGGCGAAGTGTCTAGCAAAACCGTCGATTCATTGTCACTAGAGCAAGTAGCTGGCCGTCTTCGAGATAACGCTGATACACAAGCGCGAACATTTCCAAGCACCGAGGTGAAGCCACAGCTTCAGGGTGTGTTTCTTTTATTGCGCTTTCTTTAGTTGTGCGTCATAGCATACGTCATAGCGGGAATTTTGAATTCTTTAAGGTCGATACGCCACGTGGTGGCGAAAAAAGGAAACTGTACGAAATGTCCCTAATTCCTGGTATTGAAACGAATGCAGTAATATATTTAGGACGTCAACAGCTGAGTAATGTGGGTAGCTTGCCTTTATGCAAGTCATTTGTTTTTGTTTGAATTTTTAGCACCCCATGGGCGTTTGTAATCACGCAGTGCTGCGTTCGGGCAAGTGAGCACGTGGGAATGTTTTGAAGGGCATAGCGGGTGATGCTTTTCAACTCCCTAATGTGTAAGAGTGCAACGTCGGTGATACTGTCAAGCAGTGTGAACGCTTTGAACAGGCAAGATCCGCCCATTGCAACCTCCTTCGCCCGCTTGCTCACCACAGGTGCGACTTCCTGACGCGAGACTGCAAAATGCAGCGACCATCGACTTCAGAAGACCTGGCAGAATTTTCCGGTCGCATGTGTTGTCCAATGCGCCATGCCTAACAACTGCCCGTGTAATGCTTGTTCAAGCATCAGTTCGCGAAGATCTAAAAGTTCTTTCTCTCGGCGCTATGGTGCAGTTCAACTTTTCTGATGGACCGTTCCTTGGCCGCAGGTGCTTTTCCGGCTCGAAAGCAGATGTCGCGCGGTACCGTAACTGCAGCTGCGTCGCACTCACATTGCCCGTTGCCGCAACCATGCCGCTTCCTCACTCCACGACCAACCTGCGGAAGTTCCAAACTGAGCCCACGCTTTTTAACTGCGTCTATGGAAAACGAACGTATTGCTGCCTTCATTGCTAACGGTATCTGATGTGTCCGGCTGAAACAAAAGAGGTGCGCGGTAGATATAACGAGAACATCAAGTTGTGGTATATGAAAACTCCACGAGTTTTTAATGTACCGAGTACTGCAGCTGGGAATCCCGCGAAATATTTGGACTGCTGAGGGAAACTAAATCAAAAAAGTTAAGAAAGAATAAAGAATTCGCTGAATATGTAGCAATATTGCATGAAGAATTCGGTGTGCTTTGGAGATACCGCCCAGCTGACATTATATGTTAAGGTTTTATCTTGAAATGTATGTTCTTATTACTCACAACGGAGCTCCGCTTACTAGCACAACCTTGTCGGTCAGCATACAACCATAGTCCGTTTGCTTGTGTATGCATGCGACAGACGTGTGACCGTCTTGTATATACAGGGTGTCCCAGCTATCACGCAGCACGATTTAAAAAAAGAGGAATGGCGTTACGCAAAGCAAACCTAGTGCGTATTGTTTCCAGCGCAGTGGAGTAGCCGCCAGTAATTTTTTCTTTGCTTGCTTAGCTAATTGTAATTAATTATCTAACTTGAGAAGTACCGCCTTAATTATCAAAGTGTCAATGAGAAAATAGTAGAGCGACATGAAAAAATACCGAAACAGCTTTCTGTTGCTCAGTACGTGCTACATAAAAGTGTTTTCCCGAGCGTGAAAGAAGCCTGCGATTGCACGCAAAATGTGAGCTCGAGAGACCAGTCGCGCGGCAATTCTGCGTGTATTCGCCGGCTTCTATCACCCCCAGAAAAACACATTTATGTAGCACGTATTGAGCAACAGAAAGCTGCATGGGGAGTTTTTCATGTTGCTCTACAATTTCCTCATTGACACTTTGATAATTAGGGCAGTACTTCTCAAGTTGGATAATTATTTACAATTAGTTAATTGAATTTCAGCAACGAAAAAATTACTGGCGGCTACTCCACTGCACTGGAAACAATACGCACTAGGTTTGCTTCGCGTAACGACGTTCCTCTTTTTAAAAAAATCGTGCTGCGTGATAGCTGGGACACCCTGTATACACAAATATATGCGCTGAGACATCGACCAATCTTGCAGCTACCAGGCTAGACAAGAGAGGTTAGGCGAAGAATGCTTAGTTTCAAAAATCGTGCACAGTTACAACAAAGGGTCTTTTTCTAGACGATACTGTAGGAACTAAGTAAAATAGGCTATTGAACATCAAATTATATTTATTTCACTCCTTTAGACCAAGAACAAAGTCCAAGTCCTGGAATAGTATAAAATAATTCATTCATAGCATGAAAAATGTGTAGGCTTTTAAAGCCTAGGTTTGTGATTTTTTCCTGTGACTATCTGCGTGATACTGTACTGGTATCAATGGTGTCATCTTTTCATTGCTTGATTATTTTTTACACACTTATGTCTTCTAGCTGTTGTAACCACTTCTTATCTGGCGCCGTTTCGGGCCCTGAGCATCTTGCAGTAAATAAATTTTTTGACGGCGAACCTCCGTTCTAGCGGTGGACATCAGAAATCGCGCGATCGTGGCAACAGTATTATCAATTACTACAAATTCACAAATTAAGGGTTCAAGGTATTGACCACGTGTTTGACTAACATAATTGAATCTTGCCACTACTCAAAGCTTAGCCTTTTGCAAGAAAATGTGTCCTAGACGCTTTTCCTAGAAGTATCGCCTCAATAAGTGCTCAGTAATGAATTTCAGTCCCTGCTGACAGTTTCCTGCGCTGAATTTTTGCACAGTGCGTCAACATATTAGGTGGATCCCTAACGCATACCGCAGCATGTTTTGAGCAGTTGTTCCTTGACATTGGCGCCTATGAATGGGCTCCAAGGAAAATACGTGTTTTCAGTACTTGATAACATCTGTTCTCCAGTCACATGTTGACTATAGCATTTGTTTCAATTTAATTAGTGAAATTTAGCTTTTTTCGTCATTTCATATGTTGCCATGCCTGTGGGTGCAAGATTTTTCGCACTTACCGCCGAACTGTACGGAGGACGGAGCTATGTCTACCTGGAATGTGCAGCTTTTGCTTCGTAACCGTATGTTTGTTCCTCAGAAAAAAAAAATAAATGCGTTCATTCATTTATAAACGTTAGTCGCTCTAATTTGATGTTTGTTACGGCTATGGTTATCGTGCCTTGAATATACATAATATATACATAATACCTAATATACATAAATATTTCATAAATATACATACATAATTCCTAATATACATAAATGACTTGCCTTTACATGTGACATGTCAGATCCGTATGTTTGCGGATGACTGCGTCATTTATCGTACTATCACTAACCCTTCTGAACAGCAAGCTCTTCAAAATAATCTTAACTGTATTCAAGTATGGTGTGACCAGAGGCTCACGACACTTAACCCCACTAAATGTAAATCAGTATCTTTTTCGCGTCGTCGCAATCCCTTATCTTTTTCTGACGCTGTCGGTAACATTAATGTTGAGAGTGTCAAAACATATAAGTACTTAGGAGTAACATTGTCATATGATCTAACATGGTGCGCACATATCACCAACATAGTATCGCCTGCTAATAAAACACTCGGCTTTCTGAAACGTCATTTAAGTAACGCTCCTGCACATTTAAAGTTGCTGACTCACAAATACATCATCAGAACAAAACTGGAGTACGCCGCTGCCATGCAGAGCCCGCATCAGTTGTACCTCATAAATACGCTTGAAGCAGTGCAAAATCGAGCTGCCCGATTTATCCATTCATCCTATTCGTATCACACCAGTGTATCATCCTTAAAAGCAGAATCATATCTCTATTGCCTCTCGCGCTCCGCCGCCGCATCGCATCTCTAACCCTGTTGCACAAGTTTTATTACAGCACCCGTGACCGTCCAAGCTTTATCATCCCACCAGCCCGCATATCCCATCGAACCGGCCACGCCCTTCAAGTCGCCCGGCCACGTAGCCGCACTGCTACATTCTCCGCCTCCTTTTTTCCATGCGCAACATCCGATTGGAATTACCTTTCCCACAGCATTGACCCTATCACCTGCCCGACACTATTTCTTCAAATTGTTACAGACTACCTGTCGAGAAATTAACATGTGGTTACCTTTGTCAAAAATGTTTTCCTTTGTATATCCACCCCTTATGTAACACCCCGCAGAGGGGTCCTTAAGGTAATAAAATGAAATGAAACTCATATTTAACGTGAAAGCCTTTTTCGGCTAGGTTGACTAAAGCCCGCACCCAGCTGGTAGAGTCTACAAGAATGGGGAAGTGGATCCAGCGGACGTCTTGGCAAGCGCCGAGGGTGAAGCAAAAAACGTTGACCGCCTTATTCTGAAGCTCCGGTCAATAGACGTTGGCTCCGGCTGTTTCGGCAGCGCCCATTAGCTGAGGCGAGATCACGGGCTGAGTAGCCGTCGTCCGCTCGAGCTCGACGCACCGTCGTTGCTGCGTCGGCGAAGCTCCTTAGGGTCTAGCCTTGTCCCTTGTCGTGCCGTCGTAGCCACGCTAGTACTCGCCGCTCCCGCTAGAGGCGCAGCTGTGCTCTTTCTCTTTCGCTCTCGTTCCCGACGCGTGCTCTCTCTCTCTCGTCCGTAGCTAGGGGCGCATAAGTATATATATATATATATGTATACATATGGCTATATATATGTATATGTATAGTATATGTACGCCACGCTCCGGCTTCTGCTTCCGGCGTTTTGCCCGAATGATCCCCCGGCCGGTGCTGCGCCCACTCATCATCATTCACTTCGTGGATATGCGGTGTTTTTTTTTTCATTTTATTTACAATCGATCGGTGGGAGATAATAATAGTGTTGCCGCCACCGAGTATCTAAACTAGATGCAGCAGTGTGAAACGCCTGTCAAAGCTCCATGCAGCTGCGGTAGGGTCTCCGACGCGACAAGCGTCCGGCCGGCGCGCGGGCCGCTCATTCATGAGAAAGCTACGGTGGCGATGTCATGTCGATGTCATGCCGTCGTGGTCACGTACAAAAACAAGATCTGCGGAAAACTTGCGTCTCGTTCATTTGGTATATACCAAAATTGGCATGGAAGGGTACGAATGTATGACTAACACGACTTATACGTCATGACATCAATAACGTAACTGACGACCATGTGCTCGTCAGTTACTTCATGATTAAGGATAATGAAATCACGTGTTGCGCATAGCCGCATTGGATATGCGGGTATGAGCCAGGGATATGCGGGAATTAGCGGAAACTCGTGAAAATCGCTTCCGAAACGCCAGTCTGGCATCAGCGCAGCGCCAGAGAGGGCGCCAGCCCCCCACAAGTGTTCGATTCCTCCTCACTTGTGCAAGAATAGCAGAATAATAAGATAAGGGAAACACCGGCGCATCACTGCTTCGCACTTCCCCAGGTTTCACGTTAGCGGAGCTCCATTAGCGCTCGATTTGAGCTACACAAGCACAGAAATTGAGACGGATTGGAGCTACATTGAGCGCAGAATTTGAGCAGGGTTTGAACTACACAAGCGCACGATTGTTGTCTTTCTGGTGCGTCTTGTCTCAGCCCTTAATGTCCACAGTTCGTGATGTAACAAGCTATGCGATTTCTGAAATGTCTGATCTATTACGAAGCAGGAGCGTTGTGAGTTTTTTATTATTGCTAGACAGTTGTCGTAGAGCATATTTTATAGTTTGATTTCTGGTTTCCGTTAATATCTTGAGATAACAGAGAGTTTTAGAATAGGGGCCCCGAACGTTTTGGGGCCCCAAAGAAATACCATCCACACCACTGGGCATGCGCCAGACGCAAACTGCGTTTGGGTTTTGCGTTGGGCACGCTATTTCACTTATTTAGCGGGAGCCCCAAAAGCTGCCCCCAAAGCTTTGCGTCAACAAACATGGCGGCACCCATCGAAGCGACGGCTCTTCGAGTACCAAACTGGGCTTGATTCGTGGTAACGCCTGAAGTTCGTAAGCTAGGAGAAGTGACTGCGGTTGTCGCTTTCTCTCAACTAACGTGTGGAATGAAGATTGATTCATTAGACGCCGCTGATTCCGAATTCGATTGTAGATTTCATGGCTCGTAGGCCTAACGTGGATTAGCTTGGCTGGTGAAGGCACGTAAAGTTGGTTACTCAAAATTAAGCGCAACAAATCGCTTGCTACTAATAGAATAACCTCTCAATTGTAACTGAACGCAAAACCACGAAAGTCAAAATTACTCTTCTCATCATAAAATGGTATAGTGTATTTTAATATTTATAATAGTGTTTCTTTGACACCGTAGTAGTGCTGTAAGCGCAATACGCTATTCGCAAACGCAAAGCGCTATTCTAAAACTGTTCACTCCTGGTAGCCCCAACGCTAACAACCGCAAAGTTCTTTGGGGCCCCTCTTTCAAAACTCTCTTTCTCAGGATTTGTGATAATTCGTAGGATATAGCGCTTTGACATCTACGTGTGATTTAAAACATTACAGGTCGAAAGCACAAGGAACGAAGACACGCATTCTATATTTCAGAGACTCGTCTGTACAGTTGTATTCAGGTATGGTACTACTTTTATTAGTGTGTCTTTTTTTTTTAGTTTACGAGGTGCTCTTGCGGTTTAGACCATTGTTTTTTTCAGCATTCCTCATTTTCTTCGATAAATTAGTTTCTCGCTGTTACACGCGCGCCACATCCTTCTACACCGAAAGAAATTGTGCTCAAAATGCGCCCCACTTGCTGATAACCACAGCCCTGTGCCAAAATGTTAAATGCCAGATCATAATAAACTTGGCAGTGGAAAATTTTCAGGCTTTTCATCCTCGCCAGTCCATGAATTATCTAACTTCAAGCCTCTACAGTTATTGATTCTGGATGTCGTTAAATAACTTTCACTGTTAATTACCACTTGAACTTGCCGGTTCCATTGCGAAAGCTCTGTGTTGTGTTTGGTTTTGTGAATGCACTTTTTCGTACCTTTGATGAGGTTTTAAATACAGTTTACTCTGTTTCTCATAATATTGTTAAACATGTCAGTGACGTGTACAACGCCGGCACACAAATGCTGTAAAATTCCATTTACTGTTCCTCTATTCGCATAGACGCACTTTTGTGGCAGTGCAATTGTTATTGCTGGAGATAAGTGTTTAAATTTTTCATATATAACAGTCTATTAGATGTGTTTTCATGATGCAAGACGTGATGCACGATTTCAGGAAAGAGAATTATATTTCAGAGCAAGTAATTAGCTTCGCCAACCCTGAAATAATTTCTATACATTTTATCGAATAACAGGAAATGATACAGCCCAATGAAAAAGAAATGACCTAACGTAGCACCAGCCGACAATGTAATAAACGTTACGCACATAAAGGCTCTTCGTGGAGTTATTTGTGCAAGAGCATGCGTTCTAGTAAATTTTGAGAGTATTCACGCGAACTACTGCTAGTCAGCCATGAAACAATTTATTAATATGCACGGCGTGGGTATACACTCATTTTAAATGTTTGCAAGAAGTTATCAAAATCAATGAGACAGAACTGCGGTATTTTGCATGGTATATATCGAATTCAGATCACTTGTTATCATTAGTCGCGCAGAACAGCTAATGCGCGGATGAGACAAAGCGATAATGAATTTTACGATTTATTTCTTGCTGCGAGGGCGGAGAGGCAGTAAGAAGCGCGAATTCGGATCGAAGCGGGTGGTCTTGATTGCATGGGCGCTGCCATTACCAACGTAATCATGGTTAGGGTGGTTATTACGGTTACCTGCGCTAACCGCCACTGTAATTCTGGGTATACGACAAGCTTGCGCGAAGGGCATAACATGTAACATATAGCGGTAATGTATCGTGTGCCATTCAAAAATAGAGGTCTCTAATACTGTAAATAATCACAGTTCTGCCTGAAACAATATTCCGCTGCGCAAGGATATTGCCTGTGTACATCTCGTACCTTAGGCACTACTGTTAGCTACTTTTGAGATAAAGTATAAAAAAATTTGCGTAGCTTGCGCTGGAGGCGCAATGCTAAAGAGACAGCGGAGCTGATGGGCACCTAGCTTGTCCTGGCTCTTGGGCTAGGCTCAGTAATACCAAGCCAACCTCAGCATTTCCCGGAATTTATTGATTATTGATCGATTATCAATTAGCTATTGATTGGCTATCGATTAGTTATTGATGACTGACAAAGATTAAGTAGTCCCAACCATGCTTAGCTAGACTTAGCCGGGCTAAGCTTCGCTAGTTCACAGGGGTATCTGCGATTGCGCTTGGACCCTTTCTGCACTACCGCCAAGATCGGCCCACATTTTTAGATTCAGCAGGCGCATTACGCCCGGCTTAAGCAGCTCTGCTGTTAAAAATGTCATATTCATTATACATAGTACGGGAGGTGGAGCCCATGTGTGCCTTGTGCCCAGTGAACGCTGTGCGTTACCACGACATAGTAAAACTTGTGGTCAGAATTCTCGAAATGAATTTCAGCTCAGGCTGTCATGCAAAACTTGTTATTCAGTGTTTATTGCCGGTAATACATAAACAATAGAAGTAGTGGACAGTATCGGCAATAAAGAATCAATGACCTATCCGTCTAATCTATACAGGAGGACGGACAAGAGATAGCAGATATAGGCACTCCATGCAAGCTAGGTGCGGTTAGTGCGACGCGCACTTGGACAACGTAGTCTTTCTCTCTCTTGACAGCGCGGTAACTTACTTCGTATGAGAATTCGTTTCTTTTAACTACCTACACGTCTTTCACGGAGCTATCAGGTGCCGTTCGATAATAAATGACTTTCCTGGTTTCTTCCCTCTACAGGGTGTTTCAGCGAACATATTTAAAAATTCTTAAACGTTGCCTGTGGCACATAGCACAATTCTACTTCAAGAGCTGGTCTATTCGAAGAGGCGGACGTTACTTGCACAAGAAATTGAAATGCATAATGGAATAAATACCAAAAATTACACCATCTTCTCGTAGGGGAACCCTGAGTAGTATGCGAAGCAGCCATGGGGTCGGCTCAAGTTCCCATTAGTTTTCAGTTTGTCGTTTCAGTTAGGTTCAGGTTTCCTTTCGGCTTCGCGCGCCTGAAGTTCGGGATCGGCCTGTCGCCGCTGCCGTTTCGTGGCAGCGGCTCGAGCCCTCTTCTCCGCGGCGCTGTCCGTGGCACTGATCGCGGCGTTGCGGGAGGAGAATGAGAGGAGCGAAGCGCGCGCGCGTCATTATACCGCGAGCTACAGTGGCGCCCCCCAGCGGAGTATGCAGCGCCTACCGTCGCGCCTCTAACCTAAGCTGCTTGGCATTATTGCGCGCGGAGCCGCAGGTGTTGCCATTCGTTGCGCAATCCGGAGAGGAGCGTCGGAGAGGAGAGGAGGAATGCCGAGATGAGAGATGAGACAAGGAGAGGAGGAAGAGCAGGATGCGCATGCGCAGTGCTGGTGTGGACGCCGCACAGCGGAGAGGAGATGAGACAAGGAGATGAGGGGGAGCAGGATGCGCATACGCAGTGCGGTGTGGACGCCACACGGCGGATGGATGGAGGGACGGACAAAGCCTCCGCCATAAGCTGCGTCGCATATTAAAATTCACTAATTAAGTTTAAAATAATTACCTGATGGCCCACATTGGAATTTACAATTTCTAGCCGTGGAGTTCACAAGGCGGATCCACTTGGAACGAATTCTCGGGATGGCACCAGTTTCGAGGTAATAATTCCCAAACTTTGCGGAGAAATGCATTGGCGTGCCAGTTAGTTTCTTAACAAGACGTCGCTTTATGCATTGAAGCACAAACTTAACTGGAACGTCAATGCATTTCTCCGCAAAGTTCGGGAATTAATATCTTGAAACCGGTGTCATCCTGACATATAATTCCAAGTGGATCCACCTTGCGAACTCCACGGCTACAATTTGTAAATTGCAATATGGGCCATTAGGTAATTATTTAAAAACCTAATTAATGAATTTTTGTTGATTAGCTGACTATGCATTTCATTTTTTTGGGGCACGTAATGTTTGCCTCTTCGAGTAGACCAGCTCATTAACTAGAATTGGACTATCTGCCACAGGCAGCCTTAAATAAATTTTGAAAGTGTTCGCTGAAACACCGTGTATATTTTGCAGTAAAAATAGAGGAAGGGCAAGTTGGTGATTTCCTGGTTCGCCACAAAATTGTATTTTGTAGAATACACCAAAACCTTTGTGTTCTGCACTTTGATTAGCGCCAATCATGATATCACCTGTGTGTCAAAGATTTGAGCACTTATTCTGGTTTGCATTTTCAATTCTTTTGAGGCGTCTCAGTTGATTGAAAAGACGCGTACACGTCGATCCAAACTCGTTTGATAGGTACTTTTGACATTTGCTTACGAAGAGAAAAATATGTCAGGATAATATTGGTTATCTTTGTAACATCGTACAGCGGTTTTGTAGATCATAATTTTTTCTATATCGTAAACCTCCCGCCGCCTTGCGGGCAGAAATGATTTTCACTATTGGTGTGCTCGTGCTGCGAGTCCTCGATAAATTCGGGCAGCTCTGAGATGTGCTACCCTCCTATTTAGCTGAGAATGTAGAACTGTCGCCCGGAAAACCCGCTGTCCCGGGTTTGATTCTCGAACTAGAACGAATTAACTTGGATTGCGAAGCTTTTTTTTTTTTTGAGAAACATGTCTGGTTTTTTTGTGTAGCTTCGTGTTATGCGTGTAGTTCGATAAATGACAATTTTTGCTTTCGTGTCTTAGGAAAACAAAATGTGCCACTGATTTCAAATCTCTTGGGAATGGGCACCATGTTACGGGTGACGTGAGGGTAAAGTGAGTTCATGCGGATTTAACCGCAGACATTCGGAAACTTTTTCAACACAAGCTCTCGAAAGCAACAGCTTCGCCAGAAGTTGTTTTAATTTTTCAGTGTCGCAATAGTCTGCTACGCGTCTTTTTTCCAACTTAATTTGCATAAATTCAAGAAGCACTCAAAAGGAAAGTGTTATTATAGGATAAAAAATGTGTACGAAGTGAACAATAAAACACTAGAAAATGGGGTTTTACGTGCAAGTAACGATACATGATTATGAGGCACACTGTAGTGGCGGACTCTAAAACAATTTGACCACCTTGGTTTCATTAGGGCGGACGAAAATCTAAGTTAACGAGCGTTCTTGCATTTCGCCCCATCGAAATGCGGCCGGTATGACCGGCATTGAACTCGCGGCCGTGAACTTTGCAGCGCAACGCCATATTCACAGTGAAGTAAATAACAATAAAATACAAGGTGAAAAGCAAGTTCTGCTATATTTACTTTGCGACAATACGGAGTGTTCAAACGTTCATCTACAATTACTGCAGATCCGTATTTGCGGACTACGACTGGGAACACGTGGAGGAGATGTTTGTGTACAAGAGAAATATATTGCGAGGAGGAATTTGCGTTATGTGACGGCTTTAACGCTATTTATCTATATCAAATTTGGAACACACGAGCCCAAAATTCTTGCACGGAACAACTATATCATGATTTCAAATATGACATTCGGTATGGACAATGCAATGTATTATTTTTTCATTGCAGGCACCTGTGGAACGCTGCGCGGCGCAGTATCATAGTGCACGCTGACTTGCCATTCCTCGGCGAAGCGTCCCGTTGTCGCATCTTGATTAACGCTCTGCTGGGTTTGCAAAAAAAGTACGTGACTTCACCATCATCACTTCACAATCACTTTTCTCTTGATTCCGCGAGGAACTAGTTTATAGTTTTGATAAGGAGATACAACAATCATTGATGTGCGTCTTCATAAATTGTGCTCCATTGCGCTCCTGAGCTTTCAGCAGCACACAGCCGCTTTTCCCCCTACTCGAAACCAACTAACTGGCCGTAGGGGGCGCTGTTTAGCGGCGCTTTTGCAGCGCGGCCTGGGCAGCGAGTCTTTCCCATACAGTGACGCTGGCAGCTAACAAAAGGTCGGACAGCTAGTCTGATGTGGATGACAAAGCTCTATCAGTTATAATGTGCACAGTACGTGTTCTCAGAAGCATTCGAAAACTAAATGCAAAGCAGCGCATGTGGCACATTCTGTCCACACCTTCGAGGTAGATCGCAATCTGCTTGCTTAAGGGATGTAAAGCGTTTTGGTTGCCGTATTTTCATGTAATACAAGTTACAGTCACGATGTATCGTTTTCATTTTTTTTGAGTTGAGAATTTCGATGATGGGGATTTGCATGCGAACGAACATAAAATTTCTGTTTGGCGTAGTTGTGAGAGTGAGACAGAAAGATCCGCGGTGGAGTAACCGACGGACAATGGTCATGGTTCGAGTATCCAGGGATACAACGCTTATCTAGTAAAGGTTTGCTGCAAACGTGTAGTATGACTATTAAAATCTACAAGAACATCTACAAAAATTGTTTGTATATCGCTTGAACCATTCTGTTTCTATATAACGGCGTAGATAGACAATGTCGTTAGCCGAAAAGGGAAAGGTATGCAACAACCTCAAGTGCCAGTATAATAACTGCGGAGCTGTTTAAGCTGACCGTCAGTCCCTGTGTCGCGAACAAAACCTCGCTGAGCGATGACGTCACCTGCGTTGCCTAGCAACCACCTCGCGGAGCGGCGTGTGCTTCGCCTCCTCTCCGTGCCGTTCACATGTTGCCTTGACATAGGACGTTAAGGGGAGGGAAGGAGAGCATTCGCGCGGCGCGAGCTATGCTCGGGAGAGAGAAATAGAAAATGAGGGAGAGAAAGAAACTGTAGCAGCATCAACGAGGCAACGCGCAGAGCTGCTGCCGACGCCGTCCGCATTTCCCCGTTTCCCCACGTTCGCGCCGAACGCGCACGGTGTCGGTGAATGCAGGAGGCGTCTCTGGTGGCGGCTCGGCAGGTTTCGACCAGCCACGCACCGGCAAGTGTGGAGGCGCAGCTTGGCCGTGACATCACCGGGAAGTTAAAGCTCGGAGCCGCCGTGACGGCGGCACAATTCTCGTTGACTCTGTGGCGAATACATTTAGCCTTGACATGGGACGACCTAAGAAGAACCGGACAACCGAAGAAGCCGCTCATCTTAAAGCGCGTCGCGCGGCCAAGCGAGAATCTGCGCGTCGGCGGCGAGCCAATTCGGAATACTGTGCCTAGCAGCACTTAGCATTTTCTAGCAAAACATAGCCAAGCTAGTAAAGCCTGGAAGAAGCTAGGTCGATGACCAGCTGCACTGTTTACTCCCGCCTTGCACCACATGTGCTAGCTGCCCACATTTTTTTGCCGTTCGTTCAATATCACATTGGAATCATCTTGCCGTCAAAATAGGAAGTATATCAGATATCTTCTAACACGGTGATGTCTAAATGTGCCGCCAAGGCTTCGCATGCACCCATACGATTGTGTGCCGTCTGCGTTCAGGAAAAAGCTGACGTCCACAAGAATTCCATCACGACATTTGGGAAGAACCGCCGTGATTAAGAAAAGAAGAGAGAGAGAAAAAAAATATGCTTTCTTAACCAAACTTGGTTATCGCTGAAGCTGCGGCCGCTTCGTGCCTTAGGAACACTGAAAGTAGCCGAAATTAGACCTGCAGTGATGAGGCATTGATACCTCCATTAGCCATGGAAGAATAGCACATTTCGACACGTCTGTGCAATAGACGCGTTGGAAATTTTGCAGCAAACGTGTCTGGAACCGTCATTCCAGAGGGCAGTAAAACGCGACACAGTGCTAGCGCCGACAACTGCATCTGAATCTTCGGGCGCCTCTAAAGCATGACAACACTTGCGCTTCCAAGATGTAAGTTGGTGTTCGGCGACAAACGTGGCGCCGCTACTGGTTTGCGCGGGAGCAAGTAGTACGTTTAGTGGAGACAGTCCGAGTACGAAAACGGAGATATTGCCTATGAAAGGTAGTTGGTTTAAAACAGAAACAAATGAATCAAATACGGCACAATAAAAGAATGACGCGCTAGATGCGTTCATTTGCTGCGTCATGCGCTGTTTGTAGGAATTAAAGCAGGGGCAAGAATTAACTTTTTTACAAGAGAGGAGTAGTAGTTCACCTACAAAATACAAAGTCGATTTAAAGAATAACAAAACGGTGCTGAAGAAACAACGCGAGAGAGGAAAAATCAGTGGCCATTTGGCTGTAAATGCAGGAGAAACGCGTTAGCACTACTTCGCGCTTCCTGAGGGCCCGTTCCATGATTAAATCCGCGTTCACTACATTTCAAAGTGTTGTTCAGGAGCTCACTCGACACACGCCCTGCCTCTTGACTAATTATCTTCTTAGGTAATTACTTTACGACACATATTGCAATGTACGAATTGTAGCCGGTGAGCTTGTTAGGCATATTCACTTAGAATGAATTTACAGAATGACACCAGTTTGGAGATATGAGCCATCAAACTCGCCTCCAAAATTCACTGCTGTTCCACTTACTCTTTCACCAAAATGCTGTTTTATACATTGAAGCACAAAAGTAACTGGAACGCTCATGTATTTCGTCCCAGACTTTGGGAAATATCGCGAAACTGGTGTCATCCTGGAAATTCATTTCAAGTGGATGCCTCTTGCAAACACACCGGCTACTATTCGTAAATTGCAATATTAGTCGTAAAGTAAGTAACTAGGGAGTTCGCTAGTCAATTTTTGTTAATTAGTTGAATATGCGTTTCGATTTCTCGCGCTACTAATCTCCGCCTCTTCGAATAATCCAGCTCAAGATAAACATTATGCTACTTGCCACGGGCGATTGTTAAAAATTCCGTAAAGCTTCATTTTGAATACCCGGTATATTCAGGTAAAGAAATCACCATAATGGCATCACGACCGCGCGTCCATATCTAGTGACCCGAAATAGTAGGTAACTTGGCTCACAAAATCGGCTTAAGAGGCTAGACAGATATACTCAAAGTGCCTAAAGTAGGTGAACCATGCTTGGCATTGAAATAAACCACAGTACGTGTCACCATTGGTGTGTTTCTGACACACCTTTATATTTTCAGAGATTGCAAAATGAAACAGATCAAACGGCGAAAAACAAACGGCGACGCACCGAAAAACATTACCCTTTTTTGTATAATCTTAAACGTTATTAAGTTAATCGTTTAGCCTACAGTGTGTTGTGTGACTTCTGCATAGTAAATTTTAGAAAGGCTTTCTTTCGACGATTGTTGTTTTCTTCCCGAGTTTTTTATCACGAAATACACGTCGATGACAATGTAGTGCAGGCTGACTAATCTCACATACATAGAGAGACAGAGAGAAGCGGTACCGGGAAAATCAGACAGGCCAATCAATGAAGTGCTTGGCTGACTACCCTACATTTGTGGAATGATGAGCCAGATAAAGAACTATAGATAATAAAAATAACAATGAGGAATTTAGTGCGCACACACTTGCAGAAGAATGTTCGCCAACAGTCACAAGCATTAGTACTACAGTGGCCTTCAAGACCTGTAAGGGTTGCATGCCCTTGTGCGTGCAAGAGTGCTTATACCAAGGTCCCAGGATTTTTTCTTTGAAAAACTGTCATCCAAGTGACATAGACTAGCCCGCTCACATACAGAACTCGAAGAATATCATACTTATTGAAAAAAAATGTTGCGCGCAGACGAAGCACACGTACACACAGAGTTCCCTAAATTTAACTTCTGTATAATTGAGTTAGTTTGTGTTATAGATGTTCTGTATAGTGCAAGAATATAAGTGCTTAGGACACCTAAGCACTTATAAGTTGTGAATGCGAAAGCATTAATGTCCAATAGAACGCCGCCGAGCTGTCCTCTGAGTTTCGCGTTGCGAGTAATGCACCCATAGCGGTACGTGCTGCCCGATCCAGCTAGCAGCAGCAGCAACCTGCGGGGCCAGCGCCGCGTGCCACCAACGTCCTGCGCGACGGAGGAAGCAGCTGCGGCCACCGAGGCTGGATGGCGCGCGCAGCAGCTAAGCCCACTGGGGGTGAAACAGAGAGATACGGGCAGCGCGCCGATTTCCAAGAGCGAGAGGGAGGGTGACGTGGCGTCGCTGCGAATCCCTTTCCCCTCACGCAACAGCTGGTGGTAGCGCGGCAGCAGGTGCTTTTCCTTTCGCCCACGCTGCTCTGCGTAGGCGCACTCTTGCCGTGTCGTCGCTGCCAATGGCATTGCGATATAAGGTGTCGTTTTATTGCTACAGACAACAGACGCCGCCTTTTCACTCAATAGGCTATTAGACGTTTTCGCATCAAAACGTGAAAAACAGTGTTAGGACTCAGTGAAAAGAAATACAGGTGCTACAAAAATTGCATACCGGCTCCCTTTTTCCCGCTCATTCCTTTTGGCTTGTTTCTGTTTCTTTTTGAATTTTTCCCAACAAAAATAATTCTCACAGCTCACTAAACGTCATTCATGTTTTTCGTGTTATTTTATAACAGCGGCATTGATGTTCTTATTTGGTCATTTACTGATAGGGTAAAATAGTCGGCACATACATGCACAAAAGAAAAAAATTGCCGGCGAATCTATCTTTTAGACATTATTGGAGACGTTAATGCGAATAGTAGTATTCCTGGTTTGAATGGTAGGCAAGGGCTGATCATACATATTATTTGTTATGACGATTCATATAATGACAATTGTGTTAATTATAATTACGGAAGCAACATGACGGTGACAGAGTTCTGATATGTGCAAGCGCACACTGTTTAAGGAACAGCTTAACGATGGGAATATTGACACGCGTGCTTATTTATCCTTATCTCGGGGACTGCATTTCACCTACTAACTTGGCGCTACGCGCAAGACGCGCCTGCATGTGTCGGAGGTATCTCGAACGTTATCTGTGGTTCCATCGGTTGTCTGTTGTCATCGAAGTTTGTGTAATCGGATTGCATGCGCGACGCGAATTGTGTAGTACTTTCTGAACGACACGCGGGCACTGGCAATTACTCTGGAACCTTCGATGACTCATGTATAAAAGCCGACGTGCTTGATCTGCAGATCAGCTTTTCGACGATCGCCGACTGTGCTCGCCGCTATCGTTGTGCTTTGAGTGTCACTTGTCTTTGTGGGCACAAATTGGCCAATAAAAGGTTAGTTTCATCGTTCACTGTTTTGCCGCTGTGTTCTTAGCCATCACTACAACGTGGCATCTGGTGGAGTTGCTAGTGCGTTCATGCACCGAACGCTCCCGCAACGCCGCTATCCGAGCCCGAAATCCGGGGAGAACACCAACGTCGCCAAGGACCCGCGAGCTAGCCGTAGGCAGCAAGGACTTCAGCCAGAGTACGGACCTCTTCCCGAGGAAACCACAGGGATGAAGGCCAAGTCAACAACCCCAATGGCAACCCCAGCAGCATCCCCCATCCTGCTGCAGCAACCTCGGGAGCCACTGACCTCCCGTTAATCATCGGCTTAAGACCAAGGAAACTGGCTTGAGAGCTACGAAAGAATCGCGACATTCAACAACTGGGACTCCGAGGACAAGCTGCGGTATGTATACTCACCTTAGAAGACGCCACCAGGTCGTCGTTTGAAAACCGGGAGTTGACCTTAAAAACATGCGACTTTTACCGCCAGGCTTCCTGCAGACGTTTACGAGCGTCGTGAGCAAGGAAACGGCCCAAGCGCTCCTAGAAGCTGGAGGCAACTGTCCAACGAGAACATCGCGATTTTCACGGGGGAGATGACCCGCCTGTTCAAGCACGCCGACCCCAGCATGCCAAAAGAGAAAAAAATCAAAGCCCCTTTCTTAAAGAAAGATGATTGAACGCGAAGCTTTCTCCTATGCAAACTGAATCAAAGTCGAAGTCCAAAGCCAACGACCACGCAACGAACTCAAGAAATGCTGAGCGACCCGATGCGATGCATTCGTGATTTTATTGTTTGTTTAGGATTGTTTTTTTTTTGAACGTTGAAGTTGAATGAAGACACATTAGGTTCTTCTTCTTCTTTCTGGGGTTTTACGTGCCAAAACCAGTTCTGATTATGAGGCACGCCGTAGTGGAGGGCTCCGGAATAATTTCGACCACCTGGGGTTCTTTAACGTGCACTACAACGCAAGCACACGGGCGTTTTTGCATTTCGCCTCCATCGAAATGCGGCCGCCGGGGCCGGGATTCGATCCCGCGACCTCAGGCTCAGCAGCGCAACGCCTTAGCTGACTAAGCCACCCCGGCGGGTGACACATTAGGTTACGTTGCATAGGCTTTATTTTATATCATGCAGTCGTTGATTACACACACACACGGACTCAAACTTTCACTGACGACTGTACGCTTGCACTGTATTGCCTTGTGATCGCTGTAGTAGATGGTCAGAGGCTCTGCCGTTGCCGATAAATGGGATCGGCCTTACGGGCAGGATCCCGCTGCGCTTACGTTCACGTACGGCAGGCTCTTTTGACGTGCGCTGCACCCGCGGCCTACCGATGGTGACGCGCGTAATGCAATGCAGATATATACAGTTCGTCTGGGTAGCGTGGTGTTGTAGTTCCCATTGTTCTTATGGGTACAACTGCGAATGTTAACTGTATTGCTCTACGATACATATGTTGTGCGCCATTGTTCCATTGTGTGCGCAGATAGTTCCATTGTGTAAGTTGGCTTTCCTGCTGTGCGTTCTCGCCGCTTACGCACGAATCAGTGAGACATAGAAAGGTTCGCTTTAAAAGTTCGCTTTCTGATACGGGGCGCGCTCTTGGCCGGATTGATACGCAACCCGCCCAAGACTGTTGCTGAATTTGTTTCCGAGGCTACACCCATTCAGAAGACGCTCGACAGGCGGACAAGTCAATATAACCGCCGAACACTGGCCGTAAACTTCATTGATCTTCAAGCACTCGGCAGCGATGACCTGCGCGAGACCATCAGTGGGGTCGTTCGCGAGGAACTACAGAAGCTCTTTCCAAGGCCTCAGCGTCAAGTGGCCTCAATCGCCGACATCGTCGAAGAAGTTCAGCAATCACTTGGAGTTGCTGAGGTGCAACCGCAATCGCCGCAGCCCCAGCCGAAAGCGATGACGTACGCCGCCGTTGCACGCCGCCAGTGACCCCCTCCGCGCCACGGCCGCGCAACGCTGCAAGTCCGTCGCGCGCCGCCACCAGCACACGTTCTGCCGCCCATCGCAACTTCCTGAGGAAGACAGACGTCTGGCATGTTCCCGACAACCGCCCGCTCTGCTACCACTGCGGAGAAGCAGGCCACGTCTATCATCGGTGCCCATACCACAAAATGGGACAACGAGGTGTCGCCGTGAACGCGCCGCGCCCACAGAGAAGTGAACGACCTCGTCAAATCGCCGACTGTATACCTCGCCGCCACTCAGTGGAGCACTCGACGATCGTCCCGTTCCCCGTCACCAGGACGCTAAGTTGCGCTGCAGCGCCGACCATACGCCGGCCCGACCCGGGGTCGTTCAGTTAGCCCTCATCCGGGAAACAGAAAGCAGCAATCGATAAAAGTGCGGTTGCAGTTCGTCGAAATGTGGAAGATCCTCCACCACCGACGACGATGCCTCAGCATCATACTCGAAGACATACCAACGACACGGCGCCACCAAGACGAAGTCCTGAATATTAAAGATGGCCCCAGCAGAAGACCTGACGACGAGGTTGTAGCAACAATGGGGCATGGGACGCAGCCGTGATCCGACGCCGCGGCTAACCGTAACGCAAGACAACGAACCACCGACCTCGACCTGCTTATCTACGGTCACGCAGTCACCGCTTTAGTGGACACAGGAGCCGATTACTCCGTCATGAGTGGACCCTTCGCCGCCAAGTGGAAAAAAGCCGGCAGATCCCAGGTCCTGTGGCAATCGATGTTATGCGAAGCAGTGTGCGGGGATCCCACCAAGTTAACGAAACGACCTTGAGAGCACCAAGACGTAGGAGGCTCTTTCATGACCTACATGACATGCATGTCATGAGATTCATGTCATAAGTCATCAGGAGTCCATTTAGCTACACGTAAGAGACCTTAGGGTGAAAGCCTTAGTCAAACTCGTGACTAAGACCACCATCCTTTAGTGTTTCCTTCACTTAGTAGCCACGTCCGAACCCATTTCAGTGTTTCTGAGTGTTAATGTTTTTCTCGCTAAGCCATTGTCATTTTTGCTCGTTCATGGTCATGACTATAATTTCTGCCACCATCCCTTAGTGTTTCTTTCACTTAGTGACTACGTCCGAACCAATTTAAGTGGTTTTTGAGTGTTATTGTTTTTCTGCTGAGTCATTGACGTTTTTTCTAAGTCATGCTCATGACTATGATTTCTACCACCATCCTTTAGTGTTTCCTTCGCTTAGTACCGACGTCCGAACCCATTTGAGTGGTTTATGAGTGTTAATGGTTTTTCCCTGAGTCATTGACGTTTTTTCTGAGTCATGCTCATGACAATGAGTTCTACCATCATTCTTTAGTGTTTCCTTCACATAGTGCCCACGTCCGAACCCATTCTAGTGGTTTTTGAGTGTTAATACTTTTCGCTG
>NC_051160.1:138281827-138325625 GCF_013339745.2 Dermacentor silvarum | reverse complement strand
CGGCATCACCATCGTCCGGCTCCAGATGACGGTGAACCAGACAACGAGACTGCTACACAGAGTGAGCGCGCTTAAGCAGGACATGAGGGAGAAAAACATGCTCCAACTCATTCAGTCCGGTGTCGGCAGCCGTTCTACCTATGCATTACCGTACTTATACTTACAGAAGACAGAACGAGCTCGCCTCGACAGCATTATAGGACACCAATACAAAGTAGCCCTCGGCTTACCAAGACACACCTCCACCGAGATCCGTCTTCTACTGGGAGTTCACAACACCATCGAAGAACTCAATAAAGCACACCGCACGTCACAGGTTCACCGTCTTCAAGGAAGCAAGACAGGCCGCTGGATCCTCGCTCGAATGGGCCTCAGAGCGTCCCCGATAGGCAGCGACCCCACCACCATCCCACCGCACATCAGGGGTATGTTCGTCATCAAACCGCTGCCCAAAAACACACTCGCCGGCCACCATGACGGCAGAAGAAGATCGAGGGCCCCGTCACTACAGAAAAAGTATGGGACCAACTCCGCCGTGGCGTACGTCGACGCAGCCCAGTACTCTAGTCGACCCCACACTCATGCCGTTTGCGCCGTTCAAGGCCCAGGACTCAAGGCATAGACGTTCGAGCTCGTTAAGCGCTGTCACACCCACCGAAGCAGAAGAAGCCACCATTGCATTGGCCGTGACCTCAACAGATGCCTGTAAAGTTATGAGCGACTCTAAACCCGCCATAACAAACTTTGCGCGAGGAATAGCGGCACACACTACACTAAAGCTTCTACAGGCACTACACAACAGTGAAGAACCACGCTCACTAGAGTTGATATGGGTCCCGGATCACGCGGGGAATCCAGAGAACGAAGCAGCCCACCAACATGTTCGAGGATTCGTCAGCCACGCGGTGGGCCTCCCGTACCCAGAGGCCTCAAAGTCCTGCACTCATATCACGACATAACCCAATACTACCGTCTTACACCATGAAGGGAGACGTTAAACAACACACAAAGAGCGATGGAATGAAAAGTGTTAGGCCTAACGTTAAGAGACGGGAAGAGAGCGGTGTGGATCAGAGAGCAAACATGGATAACCGATATTCTAGCAGACATTAGGAGGAAAAAACGGAGCTGGGCAGGCCATGTAATGCTTAGGATGGATAACCCGTGGACCATTAGAGTTACAGAATGGATACCAAGAGAAGGGAAGCGCGGTCGAGGAGGGCAGAAAACTAGGTGAGGGGATGAAGTTAGGAAATTTGCAGGCGCAAGTCGGAATCAGCTAGCGCAAGACAGGGGTAATTGAAGATCGCAGGGAGAGGCCTTCGTCCTGCAGTGGACATAAATATAGGCTGATGATGATGACGAGCTGTCTTGAAAGAGCAGCACAAGAACGGCTAGGGCAATAAGCAGGAAAGACGCAGGACAGCGCTGTCCTGTGCCTTTTCTGCTTTTTGTCCTAGTCGTTCTTGCGGTGCCTATTCAAGATGTTCAACTACTACCAACTCCCCCAAATGTCAATTCATTTACGAGCAGTCGCTCATGCTTACTGCAGCCGAGCGTCGCTATCTTTGCTTAAAAAGCAGGAAAATGGGATGCTGAACACCGGAAAGCTCAAAAATAAAGAGAAACAGCCAAAAGGGAGAATCCTTTACCCCGCAAGTTTATTATTTAGTGCAAAATAAATGTTTATTAAGAAAAGAAATAATGGATGGTATGTTTTCTTTTATGCTGCGTAGGTCTACAGATGATCCCATTTGCGGACTACATGCAGGCGCGTAGTGACAAAAGTGGGCTTCGACTGCGTAGGTTTGGCTGTGCTGCCACATAAGGTGGTCGCCAGGTATAGGTGCCCTCAGATTTTGACAGCGGAGCTGTTTAAGCCGGAGGTTGGCCCGTATAGTGTATACTAGAAACTGCGCCTGGCGTTGACGTCAACGCGCGTTGCCTAGCAACCACTTGGCACAGCTGCGCCTCGCTTTGCCGCCGCTGCTCACCACCGCGCTGAGCTGCTACAATCGTGCAGCTGCTCCGCCTAGCCATGACGTCACTTCACGTCGCCTAGCAACCACATGTGCCTCGCGTCGCCTAGAGATGTCACCGCTTCGCCAGGACGCGTCGCCGCTTCGCCAAGCTTTGCTACCGCGCCTAGTTACACGCTTTGCCCAGCCGCGTTGACAGTTGGACGGCCGTGTGGAGGCGGGGTTAGTCGTGACGTCACCGGGAAGATAAAGCTCGGAGCCGCCGCTACAGCGGCAGAACTCTCGTCGACTCTGTGCCAACTACATGTAGCCTTGACAATGGGACGACCAAAGAAGATTTTGACACCCGAAGAAGCCGCCACTCATCTTTAAGCGCGTTGTGTGGCCAAGCGAGAATCTGCGTGTCTAACGCCTGACTGCGCCTGACTAACGCCTGAATAAGCTAGGTCGATCACAAGCTCTGCGGTTTGCTCCAGCCTTGCACCACTAGTGCAAGCTGCACTGATTTTTTTCCCTTTGAAAATGTCTCGTTCCAGTAGGAGAACTATATAATTAGCACCCTGTTTTTCGAATTTAACTTGGGTTATCCTATTACACTCGGTATTGCAACAAGGAAAGCCTGTGTATTTCGTACCACTTACCCTTCTCTTTGTGTTCAGAGATGTCAAGGTGGGATTACTTTAAATGACAGGCCCAAGTACGCGGGAGGACCAAATGTTTCGTTCCTTCTGCATTTGTTTCTGACTTTAGCCATTTGACATACGTAGCACGCACGGGCAGATTCATAGGCTTCTTGTTTCATTCCTTCACGGGTAAAACATTGGTTTATCTTTTTTGAACCTATCGAACATCCCTTATGCCCACCCGATTCATGGTTGTCGGGGAAAGGCACAAAATCCTCTGCTGGCATGTGCCCCATTTCCATTTTCGGGTGCTGGCTGCTGGCTACGTTGCACGATTGGCCCGTACCTGGTATAGTGCAAATGAGTACCGGATATAGTGCAAAGCTAAACGGTCCTGGTGGGCCAGTGATGCACGTAAGCGCGGACGTTAGCTCCAACTAAAACACACCGTCCTCGGCATGCTGTTGGCCTTTCATCACCTTCATTTCATTGTGACCATTCCTTCGTTGTCATGTGGTTGTCATCACGCTGTCGTGCACGCCATCGTCATTCTATCGTCCTCGGGTAGTCGTTATCATTCTTTCGTCTTCATGCTATAGTCGTTGTTGAGTCCCCGGCACACGTTTGTGGTCACAACGTCGTCGTGATGCTGTCACGGTCGTTCCGTCGTCATCATTTCAGCGCTAGCATCCCAATATTTTCATTCCATCGCCATCATACCATCGTTATAATTCTAGCTTTGTCATACCATCGCGGTCGTACGTCATGCCATAATCGTCATGCCACTGTCGTCAGACAGCCATCTTCATTCCAACATCGTTATCGTATGTCATCGTGCCATCGTTGTACATTTCCTCTTCGACATTCCATGGTCGTCAATGTCATCGACGTCGTTCTGTCGTGGTCCTACAGCCGTTGCCATCCAATCGTGGTCGTTTCATCGTCGTCATTTTGCAGTAGCCATTTCTGTGTCGCTATCTGATTGTCATCATGCCGTCGTCATCATTCCATGGTCGTCATGCCATCGTCGTCATACAGTCCTACTTATGCTATCATCGCCATTGCGTCGTCGTCGCACGGTCATCGTTATCCACTTGTGGTCATATCGTCGTGAAGCCGTTATCTTCATTCCGTCGTTGCCATTCCAGCGTAATCATCCCACCGTCGTCATGCCACCGTCACAATTCCAGCATCATCAGCCAATTGCGATGCTACCATCGTCACGCTGGCACCGCCATTTCAACATCTTCACTCCATTGTCGTCATGCGGTCGTTTTCATTCCATCGTCGTCATTTATTCTTCGACTCTAAACTTTAATTCGTCGATTGAAGCAACAGATCAAACAAATAACTGGTGTTGCCTTGAATAATTCTCGAAGTCACGTGTGACTGAGAGTGACGTCACAGTATGACGATGTACGTAGCGCACTTGCGATATATACGTCACTCTCCAGCTGGGAGTGTGGCGCCCGCGAGGAGAAGGGCAAACGGCGTTTGGTTTGAAATTTCAGCTCTTTCCGAGGCACGTCGCGATGTAATAATTTGCAGACATGATCGTTAGCGCGCATAGTATGCACTGCGATTGTCAGCTCAAAATGGCCAGACATGGCGAGGGGCATTTTAAAGATATATCGGGGCTGATAAAACGTGAAGCCGATGCAAACTAGATGCGAATATTAACAAATATTTTACAAATGCAATCGACATTCTCTAAATGATGACGTTAAATGATGCCGGCCTAACGTTGCGTCGCTCATTGTTTGTTCCGCGGCTGATGAGCCGGTTTGTAGGTTCTTCTAAAGCGTCTTTGTTATCATCGAAGTTTTGGCGCCACAGTTTTCGTAGTAGTAGAAGTCAATAATTATGCAGTTTTCATGGATATTGGTTAGCGGCCGCTCATAACTTGACAGTGCCTGCTAAATGGGCCCCAACCCATTCTCATTCTTTGGCATGTTTCCACCTCATGACCCAAAACCTCGGGGGTCGCCTGCTTGTCACTTGTAATGGGCTGGCAAAACCAAGTTACGTAACGAGAAGCAATTGAGTGTAATGTGCGAAACTGAAGATAAGACATTAAACTACGTAAGCAGTTTTAAGGCAATCTCGCACCGTTTGACGCACCTGCTGGATAACAGTGAACGTTTTGATGAATAAACAAAGCCCTTACGACACATAAAAAGTCGGCACATCACGCTTTTTGTTGTTTTAGCACGTTTGTTCACATCGACAACGGGAGTGTCACAGCCGTTATCTCCGACGATGTTAAGAATCCTTGTTGCGGACACGTTCTTTTGGTACATGAATGCGAAAATGTGCGAAGAAGCGGGAGAATTTCCGCTAGCGTGAATGTGGGCCGAGGTTGTCCCGGGTTGAGTCCTGCGTGCTCTTAAAGAACAGGGTCGCACATCTTCGCTGTTCGAGCATACTCGAATGTCATACATTCGCTATCATTTATTTCCCAAACGTCGTGTTCCTATCGTCGTCGTTAAGACGCCTAGGGAACGTACCCTGCGTTCGGAAGTGCTTAGAGCGGCAAATTTTCCACGCAGAGAGGTCACATCGAAAGAGCGTGGCTCGCTTCAGTGTCAACATGCCGCACCTTCAAGTGCAAGATACAGCTTGCTTACGAGTTGCCCTTCACAGTAGCTCAGTGACTATGACTTTGCGCTGCTCAGCACGAGGTCGTGGGTTCAATCCCGGCCGCCTCGGCCGAATTCCAATAGGGGTGAAATACATAAAAATGCTTGTATACCCTGCTTTGTGCGCACAGTAACGAACTTCATGTGGCCAAAATAATTCGAGGTCCTCTACTATAGTGTACATCATAACAAGATAGTGGTTCTGGCACGTAAAACCTTGAATATAAAACAAAAACAACTAGTAGAAAAAACTGACATTAACGTGTTTGCCACAGTGCATGGTACAGTGTGGCTAGCCACTAGCGCGACAGAATTTTGGTGGCGTTAGACTTTCAATCAGGTTCTTACCTTTGCTGATCTGCCCTCTAAACCCCCTGAATTACTTCTAAAGATACCAGTACCCACTCAGATTTGCAAACGCTGTGATTCTCGTATCACTAACTTTGAAGACAAAAATTGTTATATTAAAGGGTTGATATCTCTTGAAAATTATAACTCGCAACTGTTGCTCTCCATTTATTTTATTCAACAGCAGCCAACGTTTCCAGCTGTTGTTTCTTCTGCGCTAAAGTTGAGTGCCGCTGGATGCATCCTCCTCAGCTTCGTAAGCATATGCGACAACACACTCCAGAGGCGACGGAAAACAGCGGCCATAACAGTGTTCGACTTGGCTTACGCGGTTTGTATATTTCACCCTCTTACGCCACGTTTCTCGCCGCAAAGAAAGTGGGGAACACGTGTAAGATGACTGAACTGTCGCTAGTCTCATGTTCAATAACGAGATATGTACTGTAACGAATTTTTTTTCAGGTTACGTACTAGGATTGTTATACGTGAACTAAGCGTCTCTGTATTGAACGAACTCGTACGGTAGAATTTGTAAACGCTTCTAAATGAACTAAAAATTTCCACCAATATTTATTTTTAATTGATACATACCTTTTATTCTATGGGCTATGGCTCAAGGGGAACCTTATTGGCGGCGAAGAGATCTCACAAATTTTTTATTGCCAGCCTTCGAATGAAAAAAAAAGCCCAGGCCGTTTCCCAATACAGGCGTTGCAGGCATCACTATGGAAGGGCTAGAAATTAAATCAGATAGTTCGCCATACCATAGACTGAAATTGCTTCCACTTTTTTCCAGCTCATCTCTCGACACCTCGTCGTTTCATGAATACTGAGTTTGCACAGTTGTAGAAAAGCAGCCGTCATCGAACAAGAGAAAACTGCATTAACTTACCTCATTAGAAAAAAGTATAATGCAGTTTGGTTAGCTATCGGAGGCTTTAGGAAATAAATAGCTGAGAGCTCCGTACTGTTGGCAAAAAAAAAAGACAGCATCAACGAAAAGTTCACGCATCGGCCGTATCGTTGTTCAACTTATGTAATCAGAGAATAGCGCTGATGGAAAATTATAATTTCTATCCTTGCACAGCGGAGCGGTGACATATTGGGCGTAAGTCCTGGCCTATGGATTCCGCCCACCAGCCAGCTCTTTTTCTATTTGATGATGATGATGATGTACCTCTGTCATGGCTCGCACCCACTAAGGGAGATAGGCCAAGAATCGGGCGGCAGTGGGAATGCTAAAGAAAATTCATATTTGAAAACAAGCAAACAAGAAACGCCAAGTAAAAGACAAAAAAAGGCAGATGTCGCAATAACTAGATTTCCATGCGAGCGACCAGTCAGACTAACAGAAAAGGTGAAAGTGAAGAGCTGTTGCAACCAGGGGGAGGTAATATTAAGAAAACAATTTGGAGAAATCAATTTAGGTTATATGAATGCATCTGATGTGTAGAATACAAATACTATAATTAGCAGGGTAATTGTTTTGTTTCAGTTAAAGATTAATAAAGTTTTGTTCTCTTCCTCATAGTCGGATTTTTATAAAGAGACATTCTATATGCGGAGCGGCATTGGTGGCTGGTATGGCTGGTGCTTAAGATGGTGTGGCACCTAAATTGTACTATCTTTAATACCGATCATCGCTTTTGAAAATGTTTTTCATCTCGTAGCTACTTTTAAAGTAAACATCGGTACCGTTGCGCCAACCGAACGTAACTGCCACAGGGAGAGGTGGCGTGGGGAATGAGGTGAAGTATGAGCCGGAATAAAACAGTCTTTAGAGGAAAGTAAATGATCGTTATATGTACGAATTGTTAAGTTTCGCATTAGGCTCGCACGGTGAAAATAAGGATACCGGTAAGAGCACTGCTATTTAGATGCACTTTGATTATTGTACGGTTTTTATTGACACACGCTGAAAGGAAACTACACCAGCATAAACTTAAAATTCTACATAATTGATCTTTTCCGTAATTATAATTTCATTATGGACTACTATTAGGCTTTAAGGAGAAATGCGCTGCATTGGTACCGAGCTGCACGGATCTAGATATTGAAAATACGCGGTTATCTCTAAAGTAAGATCTAAGTTTTTCGAATGCAATAGCTGTTGTGTGCACCATCTATTGTGAGTGTGATGGTCGCCTATAGAAAACAAGCAGCATCAGTCTTGCAACCTGCATAAGGAATCTGACCCGCAGTGCTATCGTCTACATGTTGCTTTCTGCAAAAAAGTGGGACATGGTGACATTTCATGTTAAACACCTCAACGTATAGTGTATTCAGATGAAAAATACAATTCAGTAGTCGAGTAACAGTCGGCCGTTCTGTCGAAAGAGTCATACGCAGATTACGTCCGGATAATGCGTACACAAACTGTTTTTTACATAGAGTACGCCGTTCGATTGTTCGCAATCAAAAGAATACATTAGCACCCTTGTGGCGCTCCAGTATTCATGCTACAAATAAAAAAAATATATATAGAATAGATTGCGCGCTCTGTAGATTACACCGCGGGACATAATACTGGGGCCATATTGAACTTCAAAAAAGTACAGTTAGTGCCCTAAAATAATTTTTCAGCCATCAAGAATTGCGGACAAGAACTAGAGCTATGTAACATGTTCTGCATAAATTATCAGTTGCGGAAATATCACTGTCACGCAGTTTAAAGACTCCTCGAAGTATTTGTTGGTCTTCATCGCGTTGCAACCTGTGGTGTAACCTCGTATATATTTTATTGTAGACTGTGCTTGCTTGAAATACAAACGAACTGTAGGTGACTGGTCTGTAATCTCAATACACATTAGTGGCTGGGCCAAGGCTGTATATTTTAACAGTACGATGGGCTAATTAGAACTGTATTTGAACTATATGTTAGTGCGTTGGTTGGTTGGCTGAAAAACTTTATTCACGTTAGTGCGTTACAACATTTATTTGCATTTTATTCCCTTGTTCTATCTCGTTTGCGTGTGCTTGCGGCCCACTTTTTCGATGCACGGTTAGCCGTTCTTGTTCGTTTTTTTCCTGAGCCTGCCTATCCTTTGCTGCGTATATTTATCTAAGTAGCGGGTGATGTCCACCTGATGTCCATCCTGAGCCATGATGTCCACCTCTCCACAGATCTAATAAAAAAGTGCTACCTAGCTTGCGCATATTCGTTTTTCGACACGGTCTTTTTTATAATTGAAAACTTGTCATACGCGACAATGATTTATATGTCGCCCTAAGGTTCGTGTTTCGTGGAAACTGAATGCGTGTTTTGTGGCATCTGTTACCGGCGCACTTAGGGTAACGGCCAAATGTGACACTGCCGCGAATGTTCTCTAAAAGACACGATTTATACTACGCATATCGCATTATGCCTAGTGAAGTATTTACCGCGAATAACCTTCACAGGTTGGCTATGTCTGCAGCCAAGTTGCTAATCAATCAGCTTTGAAGTTACCTTGATTAGACGTAGCGTATAATACGAGACATTTCGCTCAAAGGATGGCCAGTCCAGGATATATCAATGTGCTACGGCGAAGAAACGCAGACAGGAGGTATATAATTAATTTCATCACAACCACCCCCCCCCTATCTTGTAATTAACGGGCGTGGATAATTATATCCCTGCACTTTTTGTATTAGTTATAAGATTCCTGGAGTCGTCAAATACGAGAAGCCGTACAGCATTTCCTAAAATAAAAGCCCTGTGGTTAGAAAACGGAATGGCACCTGCTATACTACAAATTGTGGGTACCAAGAAAGTACAGCAAATGGTAAATGTTGTATGACTGCGGTGTCTGTACCATTTAAGTGGAATCTCGATAAACGAGAATAGCCTAAATGAAACTGCAGCTTAAACGGAACACCATTTTCATGGATGGTTGGTTTTGTATTCATATAACCCTTCAGCTTTGCCTCTCAGCGAATGGGACTCCTGATAAACAGATCCAATTTCTCTTCTCCCTTGAGGTTCCGTTTAAGAAGAGTGCACTGTATTCATTAAGCATTACAATTTATGGTTGCATGCCACGATATTCTCTAGTAAACGTGCGAAAATTAGGACTCAAGCGAAACGCAACAATTAAGAATCGATAGTCAGGAGGCGTGCCCGAAACTGGCCACTGCGCATCTCTTGCCTTGTTTGCTGCGTCTGTCCAAGGAGGCACTTGGACCCAGTACAAGATTGCTCGCTTGTATTCTAATTGTGCTCAACGTTAAAGTGTGAGCGCACTTCAGCTATCACACTCCGTGTTCTGTGACGTAGGCGGTTGACTCTCACTTTTCTGCGTCTTCAACACCACCCGCAAATTTAGTTTCCACTGTTCTTTAAGCGATGTAGCAGAGAGAGATATTGACGTAGACTACCGTGATGAAGAAAGCGCGGTTTATATTAGCTAATATGGGAACTTGCACGGATAGACATTGTTAAGGATTATGAGAAGTGGCACTCTTGTTTCTTCCACCAAGGGTTGTGTTATAGACTGCCGCAGTTCACCATAATCCTCTCACATTCTTTCGGTGTAGCACTCGGGCGAGAAAATTGACGTTTTGTGGATTCTCATTGCCTATGTTGAGGACCCCTTTTGAGAGAATATATTTAAAACAAAACAACTGTCTTTCGTCATTTAATTGTCAGCTTTTATTTACTTCTGGACCTAGTTTCGGGAGGCACTAAAAAGTAATGTTTGAAGTGTAAGCTTTAGCCAGCAATTTTTTATATACGAACCTACTTGAGATAATTATTGACTGCATATAGGTAATATTGACCACCTCTCATTGCAAATATTATGCATACATCTGACGAAGGATACATTGCATGTAGTTTACTTATGCTTACCTTCCAGTGTTGCAACATCATAGCATGTTCGCTTTGTATGCTACAAGGGCTCAATTTGACCCGACACACACGCGAAATATTATCGCCTACCATTTTGCATCATCTGAATTGGCTGGCACTGTGCATTCTACCACTTGCACTGGTAAGTCTTTTACAGTACACTTGGTTTGGTATCGTATCATAGGTCAACATGCACAAACTTAAAAAGTTGCAACAAGTTTTGTTGCAACAATAGTTGCAACAATATATTTGTAAAATTGAAGTAAAATCGGGCAATATTGAAAAGCTCTCCGATGTCCTTATATAGCATTGACACCGTAGCACTCCCCTATTTCTTAGTTCAGTCACTCTGTCGATGTGCCGGCAAAGAGGACTAAACAATGTTCACTTTGTAAGATATTCAGAACACTTTTCTAAGTATACTCCATTCATTTTTTTTCATTAGGCCCTGCTGCTTAAATGCGCAGCCAACAAACGGATCCCGTTGGATTAAATTAGCGTGGAGTACATGTTCTCCAATAGACAACGTCTTTCACTTCTTGAAGCAGTATTCATCTAAGCATGCTATTTGACGCTTACGTTGTTGTGTAACGATGTACCGTTAATGCTCCAAGTGTACATTCCTACACTCTTTGTCAGCGAAGAATTTGGAGCGAGGCAGAGAAATATTGCTCTTGGACAACTTTGTTCTATAAACTCAGTGTTCTCCTTTCGTTTTCAGATATGTGCACTTTGCACTTCTATGTGCGCAAGAATTCAGCAGGCGGGGCCATCGTTTGCACTTTGGGGCGGACACTTCCTTCACCTGATCGCAGTCATCATGGACTTCCTTCCTCTCACGCAAACAGAAGTGAGAAAGAATGTTTCCTAAATCAGTTAGATTTTGCCCCAGGGACAAAACATTTTCTGATGCTTTATTACAAGGTGTGAGTTCCAACGAAGATATGGAATGGTGTCATATAATTATCACGGCCGAAAGCCAACACACACAATATATAAATATTTATTAGGCACATTCACAAGAGAAACACGTACTATAAAAAAGTAAAGTCATTAGACAAACAAGTGAATGTTTGAAAATAACTTTTACCTGTTTATTTTTTTTCCGATGAACTTTCAGTGCTCACGCATGGACGAGTGTGTGACAGCAAAAGCCGCGTTGCTCTTCACAGTCTGCGGGTGCTTTCTCTTCTCGGGATGCCAGGACGCACCGACAGTCACGCAGAAACAAATGCAGGTAGTCCTTTTTTGTGGTATATATATATATATATATATATATATATCGTATCGCTTGTCCTTGAGATTACCACCAGTTGCGCAACGGTTGTCCTGTGTAAGTGCGCGTCACACAATGAAATGGAAGTGTACCTACGACCTTCACGGCCTTCACTACCAGAACACCGCATGGTGTTACTTGACCTAGATAAATTACATTTGGCAGCCCCTAATACGTTCTTTCTTTTTTTCATTAGGCCGTTGCCATGTTTACTATGTACTTGTACAACTTATCTATAGTAAATAAAGATTCAACCTTAATTCACTGATCAAGGTGCAGTAATGGTGCACGTGGTTGCGATCAATCAGGGCAGCAACGTAAATCATTTTTGGCTGTTCACATAGCCATTCGGTGGTCAGCACAAAATCACTAGTTATTCCGGCGATTCAGGATGCATTCTTTAAAGTTCAAAATTGGCAAGAACGAAACAAGGCATGTAAAAAGAGCGCGTACATTTTATATTTGCCGTGCGTCAATAAGTGTATCACAAGCCTCTAGGACTGCAGAAGACTTCACGCGTAATATAAAAAACAATAGATTTCTGTACCACCGATATGAATAATAGGGATATAATATTACAACGCACACCTTATATCTTTTTTCTGGTTACCGTTTTGTCACCAGCTAACAAATGTTACAAAGTTGTCACTCAGCGCACTACCGCGCATTTGTGTATCGGCACTTACTAAAATCTTGGTGCCTATTGAATCGGTTGTCTATGTTATCGCCGAACCTTGTGACTAGTGTTGCGCATTTTAAGACAAACGTGAACGACAGCGATAACGCTTGACTCGCCGATCAGATTTCGACAGCCAACTGTTGTGCTCGCCGCTATCATTCTTCTCCGAATGCTACTTAACTGATTTGCTGGGAACAAGTTCGTCCAGTAAAAAAGCTAGTTTCGGGACTCGCAGTTGTGTCACTATTTGATTCTTTACCGTCACTACGGCGTGACATCTAGAGGATGAGCTGGCTGGAGACATATGAAAGGGTCGCGAGGTTCAATAACTGGAACGGTGACGACAAGTTTCATCATATGAGTTTCTCCCTGGAACACGTCACAAGGACTTGGTTCGTGAACCGAGACACCACCCTGGCAACTTGGGATCTGTTTTGCAGTATCTTTCTGGACACCTACACGGGAGTCCGCCGCAAAGAAAGGACGTAAGCTCTGCATGAAGCTAGGGTATGGTAACTCAACGAGAACATTCGAATTCTTGTGGAAGGAATGACTCGACTATTCCGCCACGCTGACCCCGACATGCCAGAAAAGAAGAAAGTTCGCTTCCTGATGAGGGGGGTAAAGCAAGAACTCTTCGCCGGATTGATTCGCAACCCGCCCAAGACTGTTGCGGAATTTAACGAAAATCAATGACCATGTAAAAGACGCTGAAAATACACAGTAGGCAATGCAACCGCCAAGGACTTACGCCGAAGTTGGAAGGACAAGCACTAGCCTCTGTGGACCTCTAGCCTCCACGAGGCCACAAGACAGTTTTTGCGCGAAAAACTGCCTGAATCATTCCTTGCGTCAGAGTCTCAAAAGGCTTGAATATCCGCAATAGTCAGCAAAGAAATCGAGCGCTTGCTGGGAGTTCCTGAGCCGCTGCAACCTCAGTAGAAAGCGATAAGTTACGCCACCACCACCTGCCACCACGTTCTGTCTCTGCGCCCGCGCAAGGGCCCCGTAATGCCTCAATACCGTCGCCAGCACATCCATCCGCCCGTCGGGTCACGTAACGCATCGATGGAGGCAGAAGTATGGCTCGCCCCCGTCTAGCACCCGTTCTGCTACCACTGCGAAGAGGCGGACAACCTGTGCCACCGGTGCCCCTATCATGCGATAGAACTGCGAGGGTTCGTTGTCGGCTCACAACGTCCACAGCAAGGCAAATGACGTCATGGAATTTCGGACTACCTCACTGCAACACCGTGGTCACCTGGACGACCTTCCCGTTTGCCGCTGCCAGGCCGCTACGTGTCGCGGCAACGCCAAACGTACAATGGCCCAACCCTTGGTTCGTCTGTAAGCATACATCTGGAAAACTAAAAGCAGCAACCGATAGAAGGAAGGAAGGAAGGAAGGAAGGAAGGAAGGAAAGAGTGGAGAAGGAAATGCAGGGAGGTTAACCAGTTTAGCACAACCGGTTTACTACCCTACACAGGAGAGCGAGATGGGGGAAATGAAAGATGGGGAGGGGAGAGAGAGAAAGCACAGCACAGTACACACATCGTCAGTCACAGTCCGTCACTCTTGCGTGGTACGTGGCATCACTGTCACGATAGAGGTGCGGTTGCTCTCCACAGAAATGCGGCAGATCTTCTGCCGCCGATGGAGTATCTTGACGACGTAGCCACGACATGCCACTATACAGACGGAGTTCCGAAGGCATCGTCCAGCGTGGCCAACGCTTGTTGCTCGACCGTGAAATCACCGTCGCAAGGAGAATCGTGCAATTACGCGGAGGAATAACGCAGGTATTGCTGACAAGCTTGAGCCAGGAATACGAAACACTTGTACAATTAAGGGTGCGAAGATTGCATACGTGGAAAGAAGTTAGAGCAGTCAGTGATACGTATGCCTTCTTGTATTCCACCGAACCTACAACTACGGTCGGTGTTCCTGAACCAGCTTTAAATATAGTCATCCGACTTTTCCATGGTGTAAGCAAGAACAGCTGAAAGGTCTCCTCCAGGAATACAAAGACTGCTTTTCTACGTCATCAAGTATTCCACAAACAATAGTTGCTAAGCAACGCAAAATAAGCGACGGCGTTCGACCACTCCGCCAGAGCCCGTACGAGTTTCGACGCGAGAACTAGAAGCCCTAAAGCGAGAAGTCGCTGACATGCTACATGACAAAATTATCTAACCGTTGAAGAGTACGTGGGCATTTTGTTGAAATCTTGGTGAAAAAGAAAAAATGGAACTGTTCGTTTTTGCGTTGAACATCGTCGCCTGAGAAATATCACGAAAAACGAATATCCTCTTCCACAGATATGAGACGCCTTGGACAGGCTCCGTAATGCAACATATTTTTCATCAATGGATCTCAAGGCTAGCTATTGGCAAATTGAACTCAACAGGAGGCATCAAATAAAAGGCATCATTCAATGGGTTTGCATCCTCTAGGTTGGCTAACGAGAACTGATTGGCTTCGCCCTGACGGAAGATATTCAACATGATATTAACAGGCTTAGACGGAGACAGTGCAGGGAAAAGAAATAACAACTGCACGAGCGAAAGCATAAAAGATGTAGGAATGCTTGTTATTAGCTTCGGGTGTTTATTCCGCGATGGATAGGCAGATTGGTGCGCTGCTCAAAGGTATAATTTTATGTATGTTGTTGGGAACTCTTTTAGGACCCTAATGTTGTTAAAAACGAATGCAGTAATATATGTAGGACGTCAACAGCTGTGTAATGTGGGTAGCTTGCCTTTATGTTTTTGTTTGAATTTTTAGCATCCCGTGGGCGTTTGTAATCACGCAGTGCTGCTTTCGTGAGGACAGTGAAATGTCGTACTGTGCTTAGGCCTACTATGCGGAGTTAGCGAAATGCCAATATTACAAGCCATGGCAGGGTCGCATGTGTTGTCAAATGCGCCATGCCTACTCGTGTAATGCTTCTCAGGAAAAAGCGGTGGTGCCAACTTTTCTGATCCGTGTCGCAGGTGTTCGCAGATGTGCGGTACCGTAACTGCACCTGCGTACTAGTTTGTGTGAAGCGAATTTTTGAACTGCGTATATGGAACAAGAACGTAATGCTGCCTTCATTGCTAACGGTATCTGATGTTCCGGTTGAAACAAAAGAGGTGTGAGGTAGATATAACGAGAACATCAAGTTGTGGTATATGAAAACTCCACGAGTCTTTACATGTACCGAGTACTGCAGCTGGGAATCCGCGAAAGATAATATTTGTACTGCTGAGAAACTATCTTGAACAACGGACACGCACTCAGTGGCACATAGCGAATCACTAAATCAAAAAAGTTAAGAAAGAATGAAGAATTCGCTGAATATGTAGCAATATTGCATTAAGAATTCGGTGTGCTTTGGAGATACCGCCCACCTGACATTATATGTTAAGGTTTTATCTTGAAATTCTTATTACTCACAACGGAGCTCCGCTTACTAGCACAACCTTGTCGGTCAGCATACAACCATAGTCCGTTTGTTTGTGTATGCATGCGACAGACATGTGACCGTCTTGTATATACAGGGTGTCCCAGCTATCACGCAGCACGATTTAAAAAAAGAGGAATGGCGTTACGCAAAGCAAACCTAGTGCGTATTGTTTCCAGCGCAGTGGAGTAGCCGCCAGTAATTTTTTCTTTGCTGAGATTTAATTAGCTAATTGTAATTTATTATCCAACTTGAGAAGTACCGCCCTAATTATCAAAGTGTCAATGAGAAAATAGTAGAGCGACATGAAAAACTACCGAAACAGCTTTCTGTTGCTCAGTACGTGCTACATAAAAGTGTTTTTCCGAGCGTGAAAGAAGCCTGCGATTGCACGCAAAGTGCGAGCTCGAGCGGCCAGTCGCGCAGCAATTCTGCGTGTATTCGCGGGCTTCTATCACCCCCAGAAAAACACATTTATGTAGCACGTATTGAGCAACAGAAAGCTGTATGGGGAGTTTTTCATGTTGCTCTACAATTTTCTCATTGACACTTTGATAATTAGGGCAGTAGTTCTCAAGTTGGATAATTATTTACAATTAGTTAATTAAATCTCAGCAACGAAAAAATTACTGGCGGCTACTCCACTGCACTGGAAACAATACGCACTAGGTTTGCTTCGCGTAACGACGTTTCTCTTTTTTTTTAAATCGTGCTGCGTGACAGCTGGGACACCCTGTATACACAAATATATGCGCTGAGACATCGACCAATCTTGCAGCCACCAGGCTAGACAAAAGAGGTTAGGCGAAGAATGCTTAGCTTCAAAAATCGTGCACAGTTACAACAAAGGGCCTTTTTCTAGACGATACCGTATGAAATAAGTAAAATAGGCTATTAAACATCAAGTTATATTTATTTCACTCCTTTAGACCAAGAACAAAGTCCAAGTCCTGGAATAGTATAAAATAATTCATTCATAGCATGAAAAATGTGTAGGCTTTTAAAGCCTGGGTTTGTGATTTTTTCCTGTGACTATCTGCGTGATACTGTACTGGTAATCAATGGTGTCATCTTTTCATTGCTTGATTATTTTTTACACACTTATGTCTTCTAGCTATTGTAACCACTTCTTATCTGGCGCCGTTTCGGGCCCTGAGCATCTTGCAGTATATAAATTAATTTTTTGACGGCGAACCTCCGTTCTAGCGGTGGACATGTGAAATCGCGTGATCGTGGCAACAGTATTATCAATTACTACAAATTCACAAATTAAGGGTTGAAGGTATTGACCACGTGTTTGACTCACATAATTGAATCTTGCCACTACTCAAAGCTTAACCTTTTGCAAGAAAATGTGCCCTAGACGCTTTTCCCAGAAGTATCGCCTCAATAAGTGCTCAGTAATGAATTTCTGTCCCTGCTGACAGTTTCCTGCGCTGCATTTTTGCACAGTCCGTCAACATATTAGGTGGATCCCTAACGCATACCGCTGCATGTTTTGAGCAGTTGTTCCTTGACATTGGCGCCTATGAATGAGCTCCAAGGAAAATACGTGTTTTCAGTACTTGATAACATCTGTTCTCCAGTCACATGTTGACTATAGCATTTGTTTCAGTTTAATTAGTGAAATTTAGCTTTTTTCGTCATTTCATATGTTGCCATGCCTGTGGGTGCAACATTTTTCGCACTTACCGCCGAACTGTACGGAGGACGGAGCTATGTCTACCTGGAATGTGCAGCTTTTGCTTCGTAACCCTATGTTTGTTTCTCAGAAAAAAAATGCGTTCATTCATTTATAAACGTTAGTCGCTCTAATTTGATGATTGTTACGGCTATGGTTATCTTGCCTTGAATATACATAATATATACATAATACCTAATATACATAAATAATTCATAAATATACATACACAATTCCTAATATACATAAATGACTTGCCTTTACATGTGACATGTCAGATCCGTATGTTTGCGGATGACTGCGTCATTTATCCTACTATCACTAACCCTTCCGAACAGCAAGCTCTTCAAATGATCTTAACTGTATTCAAGTATGGTGTGACCAGTGGCTCATGACACTTAACCCCACTAAATGTAAATCAGTATCTTTTTCGCGTCGTCGCAATCCCTTATCTTTTTCCGACGCTGTCGGTAACGTTAATGTTGAGAGTGTCAAAACATATAAGTACTTAGGAGTAACATTGTCATATGGTCTAACATGGTGCGCACATATCACCAACATAGTATCGTCCGCTAATAAAACGCTCGGCTTTCTGAAACGTCATTTAAGTAACGCTCCTGCACATTTAAAGTTGCTGACTCACAAATCCATCATCAGAACAAAACTGGAGTACGCCGCTGCCATGCAGAGCCCGCATCAGTTGTACCTCATAAATACGCTTGAAGCAGTGCAAAATCGAGCTGCCCGATTTATCCATTCATCCTATTCGTATCACACCAGTGTATCATCCTTAAAAGCAGAATCATATCTCTATTGCCTCTCGCGCTCCGCCGCCGCATCGCATCTCTAACCCTGTTGCACAAGTTTTATTACAGCACCCGTGACCGTCCAAGCTTTATCATCCCACCAGCCCGCATATCCCATCGAACCGGCCACGCCCTTCAAGTCGCCCGGCCACGTAGCCGCACTGCTACATTCTCCGCCTCCTTTTTTCCATGCGCAACATCCGATTGGAATTACCTTTCCCACAGCATTGACCCTATCACCTGCCCGACACTATTTCTTCAAATTGTTACAGACTACCTGTCGAGAAATTAACATGAGGTTACCTTTGTCAAAAATGTTTTCCTTTGTATATCCACCCCTTATGTAACACCCCGCAGAGGGGTCCTTAAGGTAATAAAATGAAATGAAACTCATATTTAACGTGAAAGCCTTTTTCGGCTAGGTTGACTAAAGCCCGCACCCAGCTGGTAGAGTCTACAAGAATGGGGAAGTGGATCCAGCGGACGTCTTGGCAAGCGCCGAGGGTGAAGCAAAAAACGTTGACCGCCTTATTCTGAAGCTCCGGTCAATAGACGTTGGCGCCGGCTGTTTCGGCAGCGCCCATTAGCTGAGGCGAGATCACGGGCTGAGTAGCCGTCGTCTGCTCGAGCTCGACGCACCGTCGTTGCTGCGTCGTTTGCATTCTTTCCGCCGCTCTTTTAGGGGCGAAGCTCCTTAGGGTCTAGCCTTGTCCCTTGTCGTGCCGTCGTAGCCACGCTAGTACTCGCCGCTCCCGCTAGAGGCGCAGCTGTGCTCTTTCTCTTTCGCTCTCGTTCCCGACGCGTGCTCTCTCTCTCGTCCGTAGGTAGGGGCGCATAAGTATATATATATATATATATATGTATACATATGGCTATATATATGTATATGTATAGTATATGTACGCCACGCTCCGGCTTCCGCTTCCGGCGTTTTGCCCGAATGATCCCCCGGCCGGTGCTGCGCCCACTCATCATCATTCACTTCGTGGATATGCGGTGTTTTTTTTTCCATTTTATTTACAATCGATCGGTGGGAAATAATAATAGTGTTGCCGCCACCGAGTATCTAAACTAGATACAGCAGTGTGAAACGCCTGTCAAAGCTCCATGCAGCTGCGGTAGGGTCTCCGACGCGACAAGCGTCCGGCCGGCGCGCGGGCCGCTCATTCATGAGAAAGCTACGGTGGCGATGTCATGTCGATGTCATGCCGTCGTGGTCACGTACAAAAACAAGATCTGCGGAAAACTGGCGTCTCGTTCATTTGGTATATACCAAAATTGGCATGGAAGGGTACGAATGTATGACTAACACGACTTATACGTCATGACATCAATAACGTAACTGACGACCATGTGCTCGTCAGTTACTTCATGATTAAGGATAATGAAATCACGTGTTGCGCATAGCCGCATTGGATATGCGGGTATGAGCCAGGGATATGCGGGAATTAGCGGACACTCGTGAAAATCGCTTCCGAAACGCCAGTCTGGCATCAGCGCAGCGCAAGAGAGGGCGCCAGCCACCCAAAGTGCTCGATTCCTCCTCACTTGTGCAAGAATAGCACAATAATAAGATAAGGGAAACACCGGCGAATCACTGCTTCGCACTTCCCCAGGTTTCACGTTAGTGGAGCTCCATTAGCGCTCGATTTGAGCTACACTAGCACAGAAATTGAGCCGGATTGGAGCTACATTAAGCGCAGAATTTGAGCAGGGTTTGAACTACACAAGCGCAGGATTGTTGTCTTTCTGGTGCGTCTTGTCTCGGCCCTTAATGTCCACAGTTCGTGATGTAACAAGCTATGCGATTTCTGAAATGTCTGATCTATTACGAAGCAGGAGCGTTGTGCGTTTTTTATTAATGCTAGACAGTTGTCGTAGAGCATATTTTATAGTTTGATTTCTGGTTTCCGTTAATATCTTGAGATAATAGAGAGTTTTAGAATAGGGGCCCCGAACGTTTCAGGGCCCCAAAGAAATACCATCGACACCGCTGGGCATGCGCCAGACGCAAACTGCGTTTGAGTTTTACGTTGGGCACGCTATTTCACTGATTTAGCGGGAGCCCCAAAAGCTGCCCCAAAAAGCTTTGCGTCAACAAACATGGCGGCACCCATCGAAGCGACGGCTCTTCGAGTCCCAAACTGGGCTTGATTCGTGGTAACGCCTGAAGTTCGTAAGCTAGGAGAAGTGACTGCGGTTGTCGCTTTCTCTCAACTAACGTGTGTAATGAAGATTGATTCATTAGACGCCGCTGATTCCGAATTCGATTGTAGATTTCATGGCTCGTAGGCCTAACGTGGATTAGCTTGACTGGTGAAGGCACGTAAAGTTGGTTACTCAAAATTAAGCGCAACAAAGCGCTTGCTACTAATAGAATAACCTCTCAATTGTAATTGGACGCAAAACCACGAAAGTCAAAATTACTCTTCTTATTGTAAAATGGTATAGTGTATATTAATGTTTATAATAGTATTTCTTTGACACCGTAGTGGCGCTGTAAGCGCAAGACGCTATTCGCAAACGCAAAGCCCTATTCTAAAACTGTTCACTCCTGCTAGCCCCAACGCTAACAACCGCAAAGCTCTTTGGGGCCCCTCTTTCAAAACTCTCTAATCTCAGGATTTGTGATAATTCGCAGGATATAGCGCTTTGACATCTACGTGTGATTTAAAACATTACAGGTCAAACGCACAAGGAACGAAGACACGCATTCTATATTTCAAAGACTCGTCTGTACAGTTGTATTCAGGTATGGTACTACTTTTTTTGTTAGTGTCTTTTTTTTTTTAGTTTACGAGGTGCTCTTGCGGGTTAGACCATTGTTTTTTTCAGCATTCCTCGTTTTCTTCGATAAATGACAGTTTCTCGATGTTACACGCGCGCCACATCCTTCTACATCGAAAGAAATTGTGCTCAAAAAACGCCCCAATTGCTGATATCCACAGCCCTGTGCCAAAATGTTAAATGCCAGAACATAATAAACTTGGCAGTGGAAAATTTTCAGGCTTTTCATTCTCGCCAGTCCATGAAATATCTAACTTCAAGTCTGGACAGTTATTGATTCTGGATGTCGTTAAATAATTTTCACTGTTAATTACCACTTGAACTTGCCGGTTCCTTTGCCAAAGCTCTGTGTTGTGTTTGGTTTTGTGAATGCACTTTTTCGTACCTTTGATGAGGTTTTAAATACAGTTTACTCTGTTTCTCATAATATTATTAAACATGTCAGCGGCGTGTACAACGCCGGCACACAAATGCTGTAAAATTCCAGTTCCTGTTCCTCTATTCGCATAGACGCCCTTTTGTGGCAGTGAAATTTGTATTGCTGGAGATAAGTGTTTAAGTTTTTCATATATAACAGTCTATTAGATGTGTTTTCATGATGCAAGACGTGATGCACGATTGCAGGAAACATAATTATATTTTAGAGCAAGTAATTAGCTTCGCCAACCCTGAAATAATTTCTATACATTTTATCGAATAACAGGCAATGATACAGGCCAATGAAAAAGAAATGACCTAACGTAGCACCAGCCACAGTGTAATAAATGTTACGCACATAAAGGCTCTTCGTGGAGTTATTTGTGCAAGAGCATGCGTTCTAGTAAATTTTGAAAGTATTCACGCGAACTACTGCTAGTCAGCCATGAAACAATTTATTAATATGCACGGCGTGGGTATACACTCATTTTAAATGTTTGCAAGAAGTTATCAAAATCAATGAGACAGAACTGCGGTATTTTGCATGGTATATATCGAATTCAGATCACTTGTTATCATTAGTCGCGCAGAACAGCTAATGCGCGGATGAGACAAAGCGATAATGAATTTTACGATTTATTTCTTGCTGCGAGGGCGGAGAGGCAGTAAGAAGCGCGAATTCGGATCGAAGCGGGTGGTCTTGATTGCATGGGCGCTGCCATTACCAACGTAATCATGGTTAGGGTGGTTATTACGGTTACCTGCGCTAACCGCCACTGTAATTCTGGGTATACGACATGCTTGCGCGAAGGGCATAACATGTAACATATAGCGGTAATGTATCGTGTGCCATTCAAAAATAGAGGTCTCTAATACTGTAAATAATCACAGTTCTGCCTGAAACAATATTCCGCTGCGCAAGGATATTGCCTGTGTACATCTCGTACCTTAGGCACTACTGCTAGCTACTTTTGAGATAAAGTATAAAAAATTTTGCGTAGCTTGCGCTGGAGGCGCAATGCTAAAGAGACAGCGGAGCTGATGGGCACCTAGCTTGTCGTGGCTCTTGGGCTAGGCTCAGTACTACCAAGTCAACCTCAGCATTTCCCGGAATTTATTGATTATTGATCGATTATCAATTAGCTATTGATTGGCTATCGATTAGTTATCGATGACTGACTAAGGTTAAGTAGTCCCAACCAAGCTTAGCTAGACTTAGCCGTGCTAAGCTTCGCTAGTTCACAGGGGTATCTGCGATTGCGCTTGGACCCTTTCTGCACTACCGTCAAGATCGGCCCACATTTTTGGATTCAGCAGGCGCATTACGCCCGGCGTAAGCAGCTCTGCTGTTGAAAATGTCACATTCATTATACATAGTACGGGAGGTGGAGCCCATGTGTGCCGTGTGCCCAGTGAACGCTGTGCGTTACCACGACATAGTAAAACTTGTGGTCGGAATTCTCGCAATGTATTTCAGCTCAGGCTGTCATGCAAAACTTGTTATTCAGTGTTTATTGCCGGTAATACATAAACAATAGAAGTAGTGGACAGTATCGGCAATAAAGAATCAATGACCTATCCGTCTAATCTATACAGGAGGACGGACAAGAGATAGCAGATATAGCACTCCACGCAAGCTAGGTGCGGTTAGTGCGACGCGCACTTGGACAACGTAGTCCTTCTCTCTCTTGACAGCGCGGTAACTTACTTCGTATGAGAATTTGTTTCTTTTAACTACCTACACGTCTTTCACGGAGCTATCAGGTGCCGTTCGATAATAAATGACTTTCCTGGTTTCTTCCCTCTACAGGGTGTTTCAGCGAACATATTTAAAAATTCTTAAACGTTGCCTGTGGCACATAGCACAATTCTACTTCAAGAGCTGGTCTATTCGAAGAGGCGGACACGTACTTGCACAAGAAATTGAAATGCATAATGGAATAAATACCAAAAATTACACCATCTTCTCGTAGGGGAACCCTGAGTAGTATGCGAAGCAGCCATGGGGTCGACTCAAGTTCCCATTAGTTTTCAGTTTGTCGTTTCAGTTAGGTTCAGGTTTCCTTTCGGCTTCGCGCGCCTGAAGTTCGGGATCGGCCTGTCGCCGCTGCCGTTTCGTGGCAGCGGCTCGAGCCCTCTTCTCCGCGGCGCTGTCCGTGGCACTGATCGCGGCGTTGCGGGAGGAGAATGAGAGGAGCGAAGCGCGCGCGCGTCATTATACCGCGAGCTACAGTGGCGCCCCCCAGCGGAGTATGCAGCGCCTACCGTCGCGCCTCTAACCTAAGCTGCTTGGCATTATTGCGCGCGGAGCCGCAGGTGTTGCCATTCGTTGCGCAATCCGGAGAGGAGCGTCGGAGAGGAGAGGAGGAATGCCGAGATGAGAGATGAGACAAGGAGAGGAGGGGGAGCAGGATGCGCATGCGCAGTGCTGGTGTGGGCGCCGCACGGCGGAGAGGAGATGAGACAAGGAGATGAGGGGGAGCAGGATGCGCATGCGCAGTGCGGTGTGGACGCCGCACGGCGGATGGATGGAGGGACGGACAAAGCCTCCGCCATAAGCTGCGTCGCATATTAAAATTCACTAATTAAGTTTAAAATAATTACCTGATGGCCCACATTGGAATTTACAATTTCTAGCCGTGGAGTTCACAAGGCGGATCCACTTGGAACGAATTCTCGGGATGGCACCAGTTTCGAGGTAATAATTCCCAAACTGTGCGGAGAAATGCATTGGCGTGCCAGTTAGTTTCTTAATAAAACGTCGCTTTATGCATTGAAGCACAAACTTAACTGGAACGTCAATGCATTTCTCCGCAAAGTTCGGGAATTAATATCTTGAAACTGGTGTCATCCTGACATATAATTCCAAGTGGATCCACCTTGCGAACTCCATGGCTACAATTTGTAAATTGCAATATGGGCCATTAGGTAATTAGTTAAAAACCCAATTAATGAATTTTTGTTGATTAGCTGACTATGCATTTCAATTTTTTTGGGCACGTAATGTTTGCCTCTTCGAGTAGACCAGCTCATTAACTAGAATTGGACTATCTGCCACAGGCAGCCTTAATAAATTTTGAAAGTGTTCGCTGAAACACCGTGTATATTTTGCAGTAAAAATAGAGGAAGGGCAAGTTGGTCATTTCCTGGTTCGCCACAAAATTGTATTTTGTAGAATACACCAAAACCTATGTGTTCTGCACTTTGATTAGCGCCAATCATGATATCACCTGTGTGTCAAAGATTTGAGCACTTATTCTGGTTTGCATTTTCAATTCTTTGAGGCGTCTCAGTTGATTGAAAAGACGCGTACACGTCGATCCAAACTCGTTTGATAGGTACTTTTGACATTTGCTTACGAAGAGAAAAATATGTCAGGATAATATTGGTTATCTTTGTAACATCGTACAGCGGTTTTGTAGATCACAATTTTTTCTATATCGTAAACCTCCCGCCGCCTTGCGGGCTTCTGCAGAAATGATTTTCACTATTCCTGTTCTCGTGCTACGAGTCCTCGATAAATTCAGGCAGCTCGGGGATGTGCTACCCTCCTATTTAGCTCAGAATGTAGAACTGTCGCCCGGAAAACCCGCTGTCCCGAGTTTGAATCTCGAACCAGAACGAATTTACTTGGATAGCGAAGCCTTTTTTTTGAGAAACATGTCTGTTTCTTTTTGTAGCTTCGTGTTGTGCGTGTAGTTCGATAAATGACAATTTTCGCTTTCGTGTCTTAGGAAAACAAAATGTGCCACTGATTTCAAATCTCTTGGGAATGGGCACCATGTTATGGGTGACGTGAGCGTAGAGTGACTTCATGCGGTTAAATGAAGACATTCGGAAACTTTTTCAACACAAGCTCTCGAAAGCAACAGCTTCGCCAGAAATTGTTTTAATTTTTCAGTGTCGCAATAGTCTGCTACGCAGCCTTTTTTCCAACTTAATTTGCATAAATTCAAGAAGCACTCAAAAGGAAAGTGTTATTATAGGATAACAAATGTGTACGAAGTGAACAATAACACACTAGAAAATGGGGTTTTACGGGCAAGTAACAATACATGATTATGAGGCACACTGTAGTGGCGGACTCTAAAACAATTTGACCACCTTGGTTTCATTAGGGCGGACCAAAATCTAAGTTAACGCGTTCTTAAATTTGGCCCCATTGAAATGCGGCCGGTATGGCCGGCATTGAACTCGCGGCCGCGAACTTTGCAGCGCAACGCCATATTCACTGTGAAGTAAATAACAATAAAATACAAGGTGAAAAGCAAGTTCTGCTATATTTACTTTGCGACAATACGGAGTGTTCAAACGTTCATCTACAATTACTGCAGATCCGTATTTGCGGACTACGACTGGGAACACGTGGAGGAGATGTTTGTGTACAAGAGAAATATATTGCGAGGAAGAATTTGCGTTATGTCACGGCTTTAACGCTGTTTATCTATATCAAATTTCGAGAACACGAGCCCAAAATTCGTGCACGGAGCAACTATATCATGATTTGAAATATGGCATTCGGTATGGACAATGCAATGTATTATTTTTTTTAATTTCAGGCACCTGTGGAACGCTGCGCGGCGCAGTATCATAGTGCACGCCGACTTGCCATTCCTCGGCGAAGCGTCCCGTTGTCGCATCTTGATTAACGCTCTGCTGGGTTTGCAAAAAAAGTACGTGACTTCACCATCATCACTTCACAATCACTTTTCTCTTGATTACGCGAGGCACTAGCTTTATAGTTTTGATAAGGAGATACAACAATCATTGATGTGCGTCTTCATAAATTGTGCTCCATTGCGCTCCTGAGCTTTCAGCAGCACACAGCCACCTTTCCCCCTACTCGAAACCAACTAACTGGCCGTAGGGGGCGCTGTTTAGCGGCGCTTTTGCAGCGCCGCCTGGGCAGCGAGTCTTTCCCATACAGTGACGCTGGCAGCTGACAAAAGGTCGGACAGCTAGTCTGATGTGGATGACAAAGCTCTATCAGTTATAATGTGCACAGTACGTGTTCTCAGAAGCATTCGAAAACTAAGTGCAAAGCAGCGCATGTGGCACATTCTGTCAACAACTTCGAGATCGATCGCAATCTGGTTGCTTAAGGGATGTCAAGCGTTTTGGTTGCGGTATTTTCATGTAATGCAAGTTACAGTCACGATGTATCGTTTTCTTTTTTTTTGCCTTGACATCCTATGATGGGGATTTGCATGCGAACGAACATAAAATTTCTGTTTGGCGTAGTTGTGAAAGTTAAACAGAAAGATCCGCGGTGGAGTAACCGACTGACAATGGTCATGGTTCGAGTATCCAGTGGTACAGCGCTTATCTAGTAAAGGTTTGCTACAAACGTGTAGTATGACTAATAAAACCTGCAAGAAGGTCTACAAAAATTGTTTGTATATCGCTTGAACCATTCTGTGTCTATATAAAGGCGTAGATAGACGATGTCGTTAGCCGAAAAGGGAAAGGTATGAAACAACCTCATATGCCAGTATAACAAAAGCGGAGCTGTTTAAGCTGACCGTCAGTCCCTGTGTCGCGAACAAAACCTCGATGAGCGATGACGTCACCTGCGTTGCCTAGCAACCACCTCGCGGAGCGGCGTGTGCTTCGCCTCCTCTCCGTGCCGTTCACATGTTGCCTTGACATGGGACGTTAATATAGGGAAGGTGAGCATGCGCGCGGCGCGAGCTATGCTCGGGAGAGAGAAATAGAAAATGAGGGAGAGAGTGAAAGAAATTGTAGCAGCATCAACAAGGCAACGCGCAGAGCTGCTGCCGACGCCGTCCGCATTTCCCCGTGTCCCCGCGTTCGCGCCGAACGCGCACGGTGTCGGTGAATGCCGGAGGCGCCTCTGGTGGCGGCTCGGCAGGTTTCGACCAGCCACGCACCGGCAAGTGTGGAGGCGCAGCTTGGCCGTGACGTCACCGGGGAGATAAAGCTCGGAGCCGCCGCGACGGCGGCACAATTCTCGTTGACTCTGTGGCGAATACATTTAGCCTTGACATGGGACGACCAAAAAAGAACCGGACAACCGAAGAAGCCGCTCATCTTGAAGCGCGTCGCGCGGCCAAGCGAGAATCTGCGCGTCGGCGGCGAGCCCACTCGGAATACTGTGCCTAGCAGCACTTAGTATTTCCTAGCAAAACATAGCCAAGCTAGTAAAGCCTGGAAGAAGCTAGGTCGATGACCAGCTCCACTGTTTACTCCGGCCTTGCACCACTTGTACTAGCTGTCCACATTTTTTTGCCGTTCGTTCAATATCACATTGGAATCATCTTGCCGTCAAAATAGGAAGTATATCAGGTATCTTCTAACACGGTGATGTCTAGCTGTGCCGCCAAGGCTTCGGATGCACCCATACGATTGTGTGCCGTCTGCGTTCAGGAAAAAGCTGACGTCCACAAGAATTCCATCACGACATTTGCGAAGAACCGCCGTGGTTAAGAAAAGAAGAGAGAGAGAAAAAAATATGCTTTCTTAACCAAACTTGGTTATCGCTGAAGCTGCGGCCGCTTCGTGCCTTAGGAACACTGAAAGTAGTCGAAATTAGATCCTGCAATGATGAGGCATTGATACCTCCATTAGCCATGGAAGAATAGCACATTTCGACACGTCTGTGCAATAGACGCGTTGGAAATTTTGCAGCAAACGTGTCTGGAACCGTCATTCCAGAGGGCAGTAAAACGCGACACAGTGCTAGCGCCGACAACTGCATCTGAATCTTTGGGCGCCTCTAAAGCATGACAACACTTGCGCTTCCAAGATGTAAGTTGGTGTTCGGCGACAAACGTGGCGCCGCTACTGGTTTGCGCGGGAGCAAGTAGTACGTTTAGTGGATACAGTCCGAGTACGAAAACGAAGATATTGCCTATGAAAGGTAGTTGGCTTAAAACAGAAACAAAGAAATCAAATACGGCACCATAAAGGAATGACGCGCTTGATGCGTATATTTGTTGCGTTATGCACTGTTTGTAGCAATTAAAGCAGGGGCAAGAATTAATTTTTTTACACAAGAGGAGTAGTAGTTCACCTACAAAATACAAAGTCGATTTAAAGAATACCAAAACTGCGCTGAAGAAACAACGCGAGAGAGGAAAAATCAGTGGACATTTGGCTGTAAATGCAAGAAAAACGCGTTGGCACTACTTCGCGCTTCCTGAGGTCGCGTTCCATGATTAAATCCGCGTCCACTACATTGCAAAGTGTTGTTCAGGAGCTCACTCGTCACACGTCCTGCCTCTTGACTAATTATCTTCTTCGGTAATTACTTTACGACACATATTGCAATCTACGAATTGTAGCCGGTGAGCTTGTCAGGCATATCCACTTGGAATGAATTTCCAGAATAACACCAGTTTGGAGATAGGAGCCATCAAACTCGCCGGAAAAATGCACTGCTGTTCCACTTACTCTTTCACCAAAATGCTGTTTTATACATTGAGGCACAAAAGTAACTGGAACGCTCATGTATTTCGTCCCAGACGTTGGGAAATAATATCTCGAAACTGGTGTCATCCTGGAAATTCGTTTCAAGTGGATGCCTCTTGCAAACACACCAGCTACAATTCGTAAATTGCAATATTAGTCGTAAAGTAAGTAACTAGGGAGTTCGCTAGTCAATTTTTGTTAATTAGTTGAATATGCGTTTCGATTTCTCGCGCTACTAATCTCCGCCCTTCGAATAATCCAGCTCAAAATAAACATTATGCTACTTGCCACGGGCGATTGTTAAAAATTCCGTAAAGCTTCATTTTGAATACCCGGTATATCCAGGTTAAGAAATCACCATAATGGCATCACGACCGCGAGTCCATATCTAGTGACCTGAAATAGCAGATAACTTGGCTCACAAAATCGGCTTAAGAGGCTAGACAGATATACTCAAAGTGCCTAAAGTAGGCGAACCATGCTTGGCATTGAAATAAACCACAGTACGTGTCACCATTGGTGTGTTTCTGACACACCTTTATATTTTCAGAGATTGCAAAATGAAACAGATCAAACGGCGAAAAACAAACGGCGACGCACCGAAAAACATTACCCTTTTTTGTATAATCTTAAACGTTATTAAGTTAATCGTTTAGCCTACAGTGTGTTGTGTGACTTCTGCATAGTAAATTTTAGAAAGGCTTTCTTTCGACGATTGTTGTTTTCTTCCCGAGTTTCTTATCACGAAATACACGTCGATGACAATGTAGTGCAGGCTGACTAATCTCACATACATAGAGAGACAGAGAGAAGCGGTACCGGGAAAATCAGACAGGCCAATCAATGAAGTGCTTGGCTGACTACCCTACATTTGTGGAAGGATGAGTCAGATAAAGAACTATAGATAATAAAAATAACAATGAGGAATTTAGTGCGCACACACTTGCAGAAGAATGTTCGCCAACGGTCACTAGCATTGGTACTACAGTGGCCTTCAAGACCTGTAAGGGTTGCGTGCCCTTGTGCGTGCAAGAGTGCTTATACCAAGGTCCCAGGATTTTTTCTTTGAAAGACTGCCATCCAAGTGGCATAGACTAGCCCGCTCACATACAGAACTTGAAGAATATCATACATATTGAAAAAAAATGTTGCGCGCAGACGAAGCACACGTACACACAGAGCTCACTAAAATTAACTTCTGTATAATTGTGTTAGTTTGTGTTATAGATGTTCTGTAGTGCAAGAATATAAGTGCTTAGGAGACCTAAGCACTTATAAGTTGTGAATGCGAAAGCATTAATGTCCAATAAAACGCTGCCGAGCTGTCCTTTGAGTTTCGCGTTGCGAGTAATGCACCCATAGTGGTACGTGCTGCCCGATCCAGCCAGCAGCAGCAGCAGCCTACGGGGCCAGCGCCGCGTGCCACCAACGTCCTGCGCGACGGAGGAAGCAGCTACGGCCACCGAGGCTGGATGGCGCGCGCAGCAGCTAAGCCCACTGGGGGTGAAACAGAGAGATACGGGCAGCGCGCCGGTTTCCAAGAGCGATAGGGAGGGTGACGTGGCGTCGCTCGAATTCCCTTTCCCATCACACAACAGCTGGTGGTAGCGCGGCTGCAGATGCGTTCTCTTTCGCCCGCGCTGCTCTGCGCAGGCGCACTCTTGCCGTGTCGTCGCTGCCAATGGCATTGCGATTTTAGGTGTCGTTTCGTTGCTACAGACAACAGAAGCCGCCCTTTTCACTCAATAGGCTATTAGACGTTTTCGCATCAAAACGTGAAAAACAGCGGTAGGACTCAGTGAAAAGAAATACAGGCGCTACAAAAATTGCATACCGGCTCCCTTTTTTCCCGCTCATTCCTTTTGGCTTGTTTCTGTTTCTTTTCTGAATTTTTCCCAACAAAAATAATTCTCACACGTCACTAAACGTCATTCATGTTTTTCGTGTTCTTTTATAACAGCGGCATTGATGTTCTTATTTGGTCATTTACTGATAGGGTAAAATAGTCGGCACATACATGCACAAACGAAAAAAATTGCCGGCGCATCTATCTTTTAGACATTAATGGAGACGTTAATGCGAATAGTAGTACTCCTTGTTTGAATGGTAGGCAAGGGCTGATCATACATGTTATTTGTTATGATGATTCTTATAATGACAATTGTGTTCATTATAATTACGGAAGCAACATGACGGAGACAGAGTTCTGATATGTGCAAGCGCACACTGTTTACGGAACAGCTTAGCGATGGGAATATTGACGCGTGTACTTATTTATGCTCATCTCGGGGACTGCATTTCTCCTACTAACAACTTGGCGCTAAGCGCAAGACGCGCCTGCATGTATCGGAAGTATCTCGAACGTTATCTGTGGTTCCATCGGTTGTCTGTTGTCACCGAAGCTTGTGTAATCTGATTGCATGCGCGACGCGAATTGTGTAGTACTTTCTGAGCGACACGCGGGCACTGGCAATTACTCTGGAACTTTCGATGACTCATGTATAAAAGCCGAGGTGCTTGATCGGCAGATCAGCTTTTCGACGATCGCTGACTGTGCTCGCCGCTATCGTTGTGCTTTGAGTGTCACTTGTCTTTGTGGGCACAAATTGGCCAATAAAAGGTTAGTTTCATCGTTCACTGTTTTGCCGGTGTGTTCTTCACCATCACTACTACGTGACATCTGGTGGAGTTGCTAGTGCGTTCATGCACCGAACGCCCCCGCAACGCCGGGGGCGTTGCGGGGGCAACACTAACGGGGGCAACACTAACGTCGCCAAGGACCCGCGAGCTAGCCGTATGTAGCAGCAAGGACTTCGGCCGCAGTACGGACCTCTTCCCGAGAAGACCACAGGGACCAAGGCCAAGTCAACAACCCCAATGGCAGCCCCAGCAGCATCCCCAATCCTGTTGCAGCAACCTCAGGAGCCACTGACCTCCCGTAGATCATCGGCTGAAGACCAAGGAAACTGGCTTGAGAGCTACGAAAGAATCGCGACATTCAACAACTGGGACTCCGAGGACAAGCTGCGGTATGTATACTTCACCTTAGAAGGCGCCACCAGGTCGTCGTTTGAAAACCGGGAGTCGACCTTAAAAACATGAGACTTTTACCGCCAAGCTTCCTGCAGACGTTTACGAGCGTCGTGAGCAAGGAAAGGGCCCAAGCGCTCCTAGAAGCCTGGGGCAACTGTCCAACGAGAACATCGCGATTTTCACGGAGGAGATGACCTGCCTGTTCAAGCATGCCGACCCCAGCATGCCAGAAGAGAAAAAATCAAAGCCCCTTTTTTAAAGAAAGATGATTGAACGCGAAGCTTCCTCCCATGCAAACTGCATCAAAGTCCAAGTCCAAAGCCAACGACCACGCAACGAACCCAAGAAATGCTGAGCGACCCGACGCGATGCATTCGTGATTTGATTGCTTGCTGAGGATTGTTGTTTTTTGAACGTTGAAGTTGAATGAAGACACATTAGGTTAAGTTGCATAGGCTTTATTTTATATCATGCAGTCGTTGATTACACACACACACACACACACACACACACACACACACACACACACACACACACACACACACACACACACACACACACACACACACACACACACACACACACACACACACACACACACACACACACACACACACACACACACACACACACACACACACACACACACACACACACACACTCACGCACGCACGCACGCACGCACGCACGCACGCACGCACGCACGCACGCACACACACACTTTCACGGACGACTGTACACTTGCACTGTATTGCCTTGTGATCGCTGTAGTAGACCGTCAGACGCTCTGCCGTTGCCGATAAATGTGATCGGCCTTACGGGCAGGATCACGCTGCGCTTACGTTCACGTACGGCAGGCTCTTCTGACGTGCGCTGCACCCGCGGCCACCGATGGTGACGCGCGTAATGCAATGCAGATATATACAGTTCGTCTGGGTAGCGTGGTGTTGTAGTTCCCATTGTTCTTATTGGTACAACTGCGAATGTAAACTGTAGCGCTCTACGATACGTATGTTGTGCGCCGTTGTTCTATTGTGTGCGCAGATAGTTCCATTGTGTAAGTTGGCTTTCCTGCTGTGCGTTATCGGCGCTTACGCACGAATCAGTGAGACATAGAAAGGTTCGCTTTAAAAGTTCGCTTTTTGATACGGGGCGCGCTCTTCGCCGGATTGATAGGCAACCCGCCCAAGACTGTTGCTGAATTTGTTTCCGAGGCTACACCCATTCAGAAGACGCTCGACAGGCGGACAAGTCAATATAACCGCGGAATACTGGCCGTAAACTTCATTGATCTTCAAGCACTCGGCAGCGATGACCTGCGCGAGACCATCAGAGGGGTCGTTCGCGAGGAGCTACAGAAGTTCTTTCCAAGGCCTCAGCGTCAAGTGGCCTCAATCGCCGACATAGTCGAAGAAGTTCAGCAATCACTTGGAGTTCCTGAGGTGCAACCGCAATCGCCGCAGCCCCAGCCGGAAGCTATAACATACGCCGCCGTTGCACGCCGCCAGTGACCCCCTCCGCGCCACGGCCCCGCAACGCTGCAAGTCCGTCGCGCGCCGCCACCACCAGCACACCATCCGCCGCCCATCGCAACTTCCTGAGGAAGACAGACGTCTGGCATGTTCCCGACAATCGCCCGCTCTGCTACCACTGTGGAGAAGCAGGCCACGCCTCTCATCGGTGCCCATACCACGAAATGGGACAACGAGGGGTCGCCGTGAACGCGCCGCGCCCACAGAAAAGTGAACGGCCTCGTCATACCGCCGACTGTATACCTCGCCGCAACTCAGTGGAGCACTCGACGATCGTCCCGTTCCCCGTCACCAGGACGCTACGTTTCGCTGCAGCGCCGACCATACACCGGCCCGACCCGGGGTCGTTCAGTTAGCCCTCATCCGGGAAACTGAAAGCAGCAATCGATTAAGGTGCGGTTGCAGTTCGTCGAAATGTGGAAGATCCTCCACCACCGACGACGATGCCTCAGCATTGTACTCGAAGACGTACCAACGACACGGCGCCACCAAGACGAAGTCTTGAAGATTAAAGATGGCCCCAGCAGAAGACCTGACGACGAGGTGTAGCAACAATGGGGCAATGTGACGCAGCAGTGATCCGACGCCGCGGCCTAACCGTAACGCAAGACAACGAACCACCGACCTCGACCTGCTTATCGACGGTCACGCAGTCACCGCTTTAGTGGACACAGGAGCCGATTACTCCGTCATGAGGGGACCCTTCGCCGCCAAGTGGAAAAAAACCGGCAGATCCCACGCCCTGTGGGAGATCGATGTTATGCGAAGCAGTGTGCGGGGATCCTACCAAGTTAACGAAACGACCATGAGAGCACCAAGACGTAGGAGGCTCTTTCATGACCTACATGACATGCATGTCATGCATGTCATGACATTCATGTCATGAGTCATCAGGAGTACATTCAGGTACACGTAAGAGACATTAGGGCGAAAGCCTTAGTCATACTCGTGACTAAGACTTCTACCACCATCCTTCAGTGTTTCCTTCACTTAGTAGCCACGTCCAACCCATTTCAGTGTTTTTGAGTGTTAATGTTTTTCCCGCTGAGTCATTGTCATTTTTGCTCATTCATGGTCATGACTATAATGTCTACCACCATCCTGTAGTGTTTCCTTCACTTAGTACCGACGTCCGAACCCATTTCAGTGATTTTTGAGTGTTAATCTTTTTTCGCTGAGTCATTGTAATTTTTGCTGAGTAATGCTCATGACGATGACTTCTACCAGCATCCTGTAGTATTTCCTTCACTTAGCACCCACGCCCGAACCCATTTCAATGGTTTTTGAGTGTTAATCTTTTTCGATGGGTCATTGTCATGACCTACATGACAGGCATGCCATGAAATTTATGTCCATGACCAATCACTCATGCTCGTCATAGACTCTTGTCATACTATTCCAATTTTAGTACCTACCAAGTTAACGAAACGCCCTTGAGAGCACCAAGACGTAGGCGGCTGTTTCATGACCTACATGACACGCATGTCATGACATACATGTCATGACATAATTTATGTTTGTCATATACTGTTGTCATACTATGCCAATTTTGGTACATACCAATTTAACGAAACGACCATGAGAGCACAAAGTCGTAGGCGGCTAGATAGATAGATAGATACTGTGAAAGTAGCAAATGTTCGCCAAGAAATGCTTCGCATTTAAAAGCCGGCAGATGCCACGCCCTGTGGGAATAGATGTTATGCGAAGCAGTGTTCGGGGAGCCCACCAAGTTAACAAAACGACCATGAGAGCACCAAGAAGTAGGCGGCTTTTTCATAACCTACATGACAAGCATGTCATGAGATTCACGGCATGAGTCCTCAGGAGTCCCTTTAGGAATGCTTAGGAGACCTTGAGGCGAAAGCCTTAGCCATGCTCATGACCATGACTTGAACCATTGACCTTTAGCCTTCTTCTTCACTTAGTACCACATCCGAAACCTTTTCAGTGGTTCTTGAGTGTTAATCTTTTTTTTTTGCTGAGTCATTGTCATTTTTGCTGAGTCATGCTCATGACCATGACTTCTAGTATCATCCTTTAGTGTTTCCTTCATTTGGCACCCACGTCAGAACCCATTTGAGTGTTTTTTGAGTGGGAACCTTTTTTCGCTGAGTCATTTTCATTTTTGTTGAGTCATGCTCATGACTATGACTTCTAGCATTATCGTTCAGTGTTTCCTTCACTTAGTACCCACGTCAGAACTCCTTTGAGTGGTTTTTGAGTATTAATCTTTTTTCGTTGAGTCATTGTCATTTTAGGCGGCTGTTTTATGACCTACATGACACCCATATCATGACATTCATGTCATGATCTATCATTTATGTTCGTCATACACTATTGTCATTCAATGCCAATTTTGGTACCTACCAAGTTAACGAAACGACCATGACCTCCAAGACATAGTGTTGCGAAAGCCCGAGGGTCCAAGCGGCCACGAAGGTTCCATGGATGGTATCGTGCCAGGTGCCAAGAGGAACAGATATTCAGGGAGATTAGAAAACTGGTTTTATATACAAAATGTATATTATTTTACAAGGAGGCTCCATGATATTGGAGCCGTCTACGTGCTAACATCTTTGCATGTAGTAGCGTTTACATCTCCGAGCGTTCTACATGGTCGAGCGTCAAGCCTCGCTCACAACACTCAAGTCCCCTGTTTTATCCCTTCCGTTTCCCTCTTTCACTCGACGAGGGAATACACTTCAGTTCTTTTAGCCAATGACAGTCTTTGACCAGGTGGCCATATCCCGCACGTGATGTGTCGTCGTTTCCCGCCGGGCTCCGCCTCCAATCTTGCTAGGTCGCCCCCGAACACAGGCAGCGGTTGACACCTTGGGAACCGAACGCTGATGTCGTTCCCCCGGGATTGCCAGACACTGGCCCCTTTCAAGATTCGCCTCTCCATAGCGGTCAGTTCGCGGAACCAGGGAGGGCGGTGGCTGTCTCGAAAGGGCGCCAGTTTGGCGCGTTGCAATCGACGCCGGGCCTCGTCGTGGTTCGGGCGGCGCTGGTAATTCACGGAACCGCACCGAAGGGGCGACGCTGCCGTTTAGCGACGCATGAGATAGCCCGGAGACCATTGCTAATCCCTCAGTCCCAGGTGTCAATTCTCGGCCGCGAGAAAGGGGCGCCAGGTTGGCGGGTCTGAGTCGGCGCCGGCCTCCTTTGTCCCGAAGGACCGCTAGACACAACAATAGGCAGCTGTTTCATGACCTACATGACACACATGTCATGATGGTCATGTCTTCTCGATATTCGGTGGTTTCACGCATGTGTCTGGGCACATGATATGTCGACTGAGCACCACAAATAATTGCATCATGCTTAAGTTTCCGGAAGTAGAGCGCAAAAGACATCGCTGCTTTCTGACCTTATCACAAAACTCGATTTCAGAAAAAGTGACGCAAACCTTGTTTTTCGCGCCGCGGAGCGTCAAGAAGTAAGGCGCAGAGAGTAGCGCGCTCCGAGCGCTGCCAGTGCAAATGAAGTGTTTTCGTCACGATATGACGGCTTCATCACTCAGGGGATTCGACGGCGACTGCAGAAGTGACACCTTGCGCTCTCTCACGCGTTCCGGTGCGCGCGCGGTTGAAGCGAGCGAACGAGCAGGCTGGCGGGTAAGAAAGGACGCGCGTGCGCAGTACGTGCTCACGAACTTCGCCGCGCAGCCGCCAGAAGCATGCAGTGTAGTCGAAAATCCCTATATAAGAAAAGTACCGCCATCTTTTATCAACGCCGCTTCGCTCTCGCCTGTATCTCCGATTGGACGATGATATCGCGCGCTTTTCACTTCTTTATATTTGTTTTGTTTTTTTCCGCCTCAGAGCCATGTTGAAAGTCCTCTGCGCTGCCGCAGTCGCCAGCGGCGGCGCGCGCCCGGCCTGAAAGATTCAACGTAGACTTTCTAGGTGCGCCACCGTCGACTTGGCTTTCGCAAGCAAAAAGGAAAAAAAGCAAGCGCTTTAGGAGAGGCGGCGGCGGAGAAAAGAGTAGATGGCGGTACTTTTCTTGTATAGGGACTTTAGTGTTGTCGCGAACGAGCTGGCTGGTAGGCAAAGAACAAATAGGTGTGAACGCGTTTACAGAAACGCACCTTAGAGACTTGGAAGAGCCACCAATGATTGATAATTGCGTTTGGGAAGGGTGCAACCGAACCAAATTGGAAAGAAAGGGAGGGGGAGTTGGAATGCTCATACATCAGGGGGCCAAGTGGGAAAGAGTAAATTCAAAGTGTCAAGAGCCCTTTTGGCTATCAGGCACGGTCAGTGGAAAGAAAACTTGGCTGGGAGTGACGTACTTATGGACAGGGATAAATTGCAAAAAGAATGAGGAGTTAGTGAAATGCCTAAGTGCGGATATTAAGAGTTTCGGGATGGAAGGCGAAATTATCCTGTTGGGTGACATGAATGCCCACATACAGGATCTAGATGGTTATACCGACAACAACGGGAGGTTAATGCTAGATCTCTGTGAGCAACATGCCCTCGTTATCGTGAACACGGGGCCAAAATGTGATAGCCAGATCACATCGGAAGGCGGAAATAGACAATCGGCCATCGATTACTGTCTGATGACAGAAGGAATTTATGATAAGTTGAAAGAAATGGTCATTGACGAGGAAGGGGATAGCAGCATAGGTAGTGACCATAAACGCATCATTTTGAAAATGGGATATGTAGTTGGGAAAGAGAGCAAGGAACAAAAAATGACCCGTCCAAATTTAAACGACGAACAAATAGCAAATATAGCCGCAAGAGTCGAGAAAGAACTTGACAAATGGCCAAGCAAGGAGTGGGATTATGGTGAGCTTGTAAGTGTAATGAGGAAAGAGAAGCAACATGCTTGTTGGAAAGGAAAAAGGAAGCCGAAAAGCTGGTGGAACAGGGAGATACGGGAGGCGATCGACGAACGAAAGAAAGCATCACGAGAAGACAGGCAGGCAAAAAATTCACAGTTGCCGCAGGATGAAATAGACAGAAAATGGGAAATATACCGCGGTAAAAAAACTATGGTTGAAATATTAGTTCAAGCAAAGATTAAAGGTGAAAGTGAAGAGAGAGAGAGAATAAACTTTAATCCAAAGAGCACGCTCGCGTGCTCTTTGGATTAAAGAGCTCCCAAAGAGCTCCTCCGTTCTGCAGTGGGTGGTCCCTTCAGTCCAGGAGTCCAGCGGCCTTAGTTGCCCTTCTCACTCGATTGACCAGGTTGAGCTGCTCCGTCGAGTCGGAGCTCGACAGCGCTGCCTCCCATTGCCGTGTGGTGGGGTGTGTTATGGGTGTTAGCTGTGGTGTGTTTGCGCAAGCCCATACCAGGTGGTAAAGTGTTGCACATTGATCACAGCGTGGACATTTATGGGAATACAGCGCAGGGTGTATGGCGTGGTAAAGACTCAAATGTGGATGTGTGTTTATTTGGAGTTTTCACCATATTACGGCTTCCTCTCGCGTCAGAGCATTATGAGGTGGGGTAGTGTTCTTCGTGAAAGGCGATAGTGTTGTAGGATGTGAGTGTAGGTTACTGGTATGGGCTCTGGTTGGAACTGCTCGGCGCGGTCATCTCGCGGCTCCCGGTGTGCATGCGCTCGGGCGTAGGCGTGTGCCTGCTGATTGCCGCGTAAGGACTCATGCCCCGGAGTCCACACGATTTGTATGTATGGTGGCAGCTGGTGCGCTCCATTCAGAATGCGATGTGCAGCCCTGGAAATTTTGGCCCTGGAGTAATTTCTGCATTCCGTCTGACAGTCCGTCAGAACTATGACGCAATCCCACTGCGGTCTCGTCGTGATGGCTAACGCTATCGCTAGTTCCTCTGCCTCCGCAGCGCTCACTCTCGAAACCGACGATGCATTTATTTCGGTCCCGTGATTGTCGACTACGCTGGTGACGAATGCGGTGCTTCTTGCGGTGCTGGCCGCGTCTACGTACAAGACATTGGGGTGGTTTCCATACTTTCTCGCGAGTGCCTGCGCTCGGGCTTATCTCCGTCCGATGTGGAAGTTTGGGTGCATGATCCTGGCAATCGGTGAGACGTGCATAGTTTCTTGTATTCGTGTTGGGATTTTGGTCAGTGCGCTGGTCTTCCGTACGGAATATCCAAGACGCTCCAAGACGCAGTGTCCCGCTATTGTGCGTAGTAGTCTTTCCTTCTGGCTTACCAGGTGGGCCTCTATGATTTCCCGTGCGTTGTTGTACACCCCTGTCTCCTCGATGCGAAAAGTAGCCGTTCCGGGTGGGTGTCCGAGCGCTTGCTTATACGCCTTGCGTATCAGCCGGTCGAGTACCTCCACTTCCGCGTTCCTTAAATTTAAATATGGTGCCGAGTGCGCAATGCGGCTCACAATCAGAGCCTGCACTAATCGTATAAGGTCCTGTTCCCTGAGTCCCCTCTTCCTGCTAGTAATTCGTTGAATCATGCGCAAGATCTGCGTGGTCGTGTGTTGTAGCTTCTGTATGGCGTATCCTCCGCCCCCGTCCTTTTGTAAGTGTAAGCCGAGGATCAGTAGTCTGTATACCTTGGTAATCTCTCTAGGACCTAGGTGAAAGTAAACGTTGGTTGTCAGAAATACGTACAAAAAAAAGGCCGCACCTAGAATATTTTGGAACCACATTAACGTATTACGCAGGAAGTTGGGAACAGTACAGCAACATATCCTTGACGAAGATGGAAATAAACTGGGAGGGGACGCGGCATAAAAGTATGTTCGAAAAATAACAACCGAATCATTTCAGGGCAATGGCGAGGTGGTTTCTGAGGAAACAAATAAAATGAACGAAACCCAGGCGGAAAAGGAGTTGGTGCTGAGTAATTTCAACTGGAAGAAAGCTGAAGAGAAAATTCCTAAGCGCACAGCCACAGGTTTAGACGAGGTTCCCGTTAGACTGGTTAATGAGCTAGGACCAAAAAGTAAGGAAGCTCTGTTGAAAGCAGTAGCAAAATGCTTACAACATTGGCGAATACCAGACAGTTGGAGACAAAGGAGGATGAATTAATTTATAAAGGTAAGGGGGAAAAAGATAAGATTCACTCTTATCGACCACTGACCATTACATCGCTGATATACAGGTTAGCAATGCAGGCGATTAAATTGAAGCTGCAAGCACGGGCAGAGAATAATGGCATATTGGGAGAACTTCAGAATGGTTTCAGTATCGGTAGGCGGCTGGATGATAACTTATTTGTCCTTACTCAGTGTACTGAAATATCCAGAGAAGAAAGGAGACCACTATATGCGACTTTTCTAGACATTACCGGAGCTTATGACAACGTAGATCGCAGCATTTTGTGGAATATTCTAGAAAGGGAAGGTATAGGCAACGACTGTATACAGCTATTGAGGGAGATTTAGCGAGAAAATACTGTTTGCGTTGAATGGGAAGGGATGACGAGCGAGGATAAAGTTGATATCAACAAGGGACTGAGACAGGGCTGCCCTTTAACCCCACTGCTGTTTATGATGTACGTGGTAAGGATGGAAAGAGCGCTAGAAGGGATCAATATCGGGTTTCACCTCTCATACAAACAAGCCGGCACAACAGTTGAGCAGCAGCTTCAAGGTTTATTTTATGCAGACGACATTGTGTTGCTTGCTAACAAGCAGAGTGATATGCAACGTCTGGATGATATCTGTGGAGAAGAATGTGAGAAGTTAGGATAAAGATTTAGCGCAAAAATATCAGGTTTTGTGGTATTCAATGAAGACAGTGAACAGACAGTGTTGATTCAGGGCCAGCAAATACCTTGGGTAAAAGAATACAAATACCTTGGTATACCGCAGTGGTGGCGTGGAGCAGACGTAGAATACCCGGCTTAAAATCTGAAGGTTGTAAGCTCGAATCCTACTCCAGCCCACCACATTTTCAGGCATGGAGTGATGCCTGACACCGGCAAGAAAAAAATTATTGCCGAGAGCTAGTGGGGCTAGTGGGGTTCAGGTGCAACCAAACTAGTGTAAGGGGGTTTATTTACAAGCAGGGGCTATACGTAACAAGAGCCTTGGTCCAAGGGTGTCGGTCACTGTCTCGCGCTCTCCGGGCGGCTGGGCTTCGTCATCCTCTCTCAATGGCTGCGGACTCTATTCCCCACTACATTGGCCCCGGCGACGAAGAGGAGCCATCCTGGCGACTCAAGGTGAGGCAAGCACCAGAGGGTCGTAGTAGGGCTTTAAGCGGCCCACGTGGACTGTTTCACGACCACGGCAGCGTCTGTCGGTTGGAGGTGTCACAGGCTCGACGACGTAGTTCACCGGCGATGTGCATTCAACGATCCGGTATGGACCGTGATACTTCGCTGCAAACTTGCGGGAGACCAGGGGTGGGGCACGGAATTGAAAGCCACACGAACAAGCCAACAGGGAAGATAGGGGTAGGTTCAGCCGGGTCAAGGAGCTCTTTTTGAAGACCTTGGGTCACGGATGTAAATGAGCGTGCGAGTTGGCGGCACTCTTCGGCACATTGAGTAAGTTCTGAGACTGGGCGGTATTCGGATGCATCCGGGCGGTACGGAAGTATAGTGTCCAGTGTGGAAGATGGTTCACGTCCGTATAGTAAAAAGAAAGGCGAAAATCCAGTGGTGGCTTGCGTGGCAGTGTTGTATGCATATGTCACAAAAGGAAGCACCAAGTCCCAATTAGAATGGTCGGAGGCTATGTACATGGATAGCATATCACCGAGTGTTCGGTTAAAGCGCTCCGTCAAGCCGTTAGTTTGCGGATGATAAGTTGTAGTGGTGCGATGAATGATATTGCACTCACTGAGAAGCTCTTGGGTGACTTGAGAAAGAAGCACACGCCCTCGGTCACTAAGCAGCTCGCGTGGCGCACCATGGCGAAGAACGAAGCGGCGCAAGACGAACAAGGCAACATCGCGAGCTGAAGCTGTTGCAAGAGCGGCGGTTTCGGCATATTGAGTAAGATGGTCGACGGCCACAATAATCCACCGATTGCCCGCAGGGGTGGAAGGAAGTGGTCCGTACAGGTCTATGCCGATTCTGTCAAACGGGCGAGCGGGACACGGCAAAGGTTGTAATGGGCCAGGTGTGTGACAAGTTGTTTTCCGGCGTTGACACTCAATGCAGGAACGAATGTACTTGCGGACATTCCACGCCAGTAGAATCGCTGGCGAAGCCTATCATACGTTTTCAAAACGCCAGCATGCGTGTTTTGTGGGTCTGCGTGAAAGTCCGTGCACAGATCGGAGCCCAAATGGCGAGGTATAACAAGAAGCCACTTTCGACCATCGGGCTGGTAGTTGCGGCGGTACAACATGTCGTCCCGGAGCGCATTATGAGGTACTTGGCGACGAAGGGCACGAGAGAGCTGTGGGGCTGGTGTCGTCGAAGGCATAGAGAGAACGTCGATCAGCGAGGCGATCCAGGGATCCTTGCGCTGTTCGGAAGGCATGTCAGTGATATTGATGCTGGCTAAGGAAGTTGCGGAAAGGGAAACAGGCGCAACGTCAGAAGACACCGGCGAGCGGGAAAGTGCGTCGGCGTCGGCATGCTTGCGTCCGGAGCGGTAAAGAACGCGAATATCGAATTCTTGCAAACGAAGCGCCCAGCGTCCAAGTCGACCCGACGGATCCTTCAGTGAAGCCAGCCAACAGAGCGAATGATGATCGGTGACGACATCAAACGAATTGCCATACAAGTAAGGGCGAAATTTCTGCAACGCCCAAACAATTGCCAAACATTCCTTCTCGGTAACCGAGAAGGATTGGTCCAAGGCCGCCAAGGCAGCCAAGGCCGCCAAGGCTGGTCCAATGGTCCAGCTTTGGTCCAAGGGCGTCGGTCACTGTCTGGCGCTCTCCGGGCGGCTGGGCTTCGTCATCCTCTCTCAATGACTGCGGACTCTATTCCCCACTACACTAGGAAGGCCCACTAAGCTTCATCAAAGTCACTCCCTCACCAGAACAGGAATTGGCCTCCCTGGTGCAGTATTCGGCCACTACCGCTCTCATGACTCCGACGATTAACCCATGGCCCTCAGTCCCCAGTGGCTGTGGAGCACCTGACCAAGGCTGCGGTCAGACCTGCTACGCCGCAGAGGGTGCTAAGAATCTCTGGGTCCGGACAGGTCACCAATGGAAACTGAACCTGGCAATGTTCAACGCGCGCACTCTCTCGAGTGAGGCTAGCTTAGCAGGACTATTTGAAGAATTATCAGGTTTTGCCTGGGATATTATTGGCCTTAGTGAGGTTAGAACAACTGGTGCGGTCTACACAGTGCTGACTAACGGCCACGTCCTCTGCTATAAAGGCCTTCCAGATAATAGAGAATCCGGGGTAGGATTCTAGT